>NC_050446.1:131082145-131332920 GCF_903995425.1 Onychomys torridus
CTTGGGAGGCAGAGATCCAGCTGGGTCTCTGTGAGTTCAAAGGCACCCTGAACTACATGAAACTGACTCAGTCTAGGAGAGAAACAGAGCCAGGCAGTAGGGGCACACACCTTTAATCCCAGTACTGGGAAGCACACATGCCTTTAATCCCAGGACTAGGAAGGAAGTGATAGCTGAGTGGAGAAAGGTATAGAAGGAGTGAGGAGACGGAAATGGAGGCTTTTTTGGTTGGAGCCTTTCGGGTGAGGACTCAGAGGATTTCAGTGAGAGGATTCGTGGTGGAGCTGGTGAGGTGAGACGTGGCAGTGGCTTGTTCCTTTGTCTCTCTGATCTTTCAGCATTTACCCCAATATCTGGTTCCAGTTTTTTTTGTTGTTGTTGTTATTAATGAGACCTTTTAAAATTCAAACAACAAGACCCTGTCTCAAAAAAAGGAAAAGGAAAACATAGAAGTAGGGTAGAAGAGAGAGAGGCTGATGCTGAGAGGACAGTGTGGGAGCGTAAGTGGGGAAGGTGGGGACAGTGGCTTTAGGACCAAGAGTGACCGGGAGTGGCAGGCAGTGATGAGGACATCGAACAACATTGTACTGTGGGACTCGGAGGATCACTGAGCTGGAACTTCAAAAACAAAACAAAGCTTCCTCGAAAATTATTTGTAACCAAGTCAATAAAACCACACAGTTTCTACACCAAACACAAGTTAATCCAGGAAGCAGTACCCAAGAGCTACAGGCATACTTAGTTGTCATTTCAAAGGAAGTCAGACTTGACAATGGAATCAGAGATGTGCTTGGTTACTGTTTGTTAGTTAGTTTGTTAGTTAGCGAGTGTGTGTGTGTGTGTGTGTGTGTGTGTGTGTGTGTGTGTGTGTGTGTTGTGGGGACAGAACCCAGGGCCTCATAACTGCTAGGCAAGCCCTCTACTACATCTTCTTCAGCCTCAATATCTGCTTATTTTTTAAAGCTATGTAAAGATTGAGTGCCTATGACTTGCTTCTTTGTTGTTGTTATTTTGGGGGTGCTTTTGGGTGGGGAGGGGACAAGACCTCACTATGTATCCTGATGGCTTGGACCTAGATATGTAAACCAGGCTGGCCTCAAGCTTACAAAGATCCTCCTGCCTCGGCCTCCTGAGTGCTGGAATTAAGGGTGTGCACTACCACACTGTGCTGTGTATTGCTTTCATTGCTGAAAAGCTATCCAGAAACTGACCACTTGGATTTGATCCCCAGGACCCACTTGATGGAAGGAGAGAACTGACTCCCACAAGCTGTCCTCTGACCTCCAAATGCATGTTGTGGTGGGAACACACCTTAATTAATAGATACTTTTTCTTTATTCTCTGGAGACTGATAGAACACGTTCCCCTGCTGCGTGATAGAAATCATGTGTCAAAACTGCGTGACCTCCATGTGTTCTTTTGACCTTTTTAAGTCCTAGCCATCTATCTTACTAGATGGACGACACATTCTCCTGGAAATTCTGTCAATGCTTTGCCTTTCAAGACACACAGCTTTCTCTGAGCAGCTGACAGTGGTTGCACATCACTGTCCCTACTTCCAGTTACTCTGGGTGCCTTCCTGTCCTCACTGGACAGATGGACAGCAGCTGAAGTCAGAGACAGACTCTGGAGGTGACAAAAGAGACAACCTCCACCATCCCCTTAATAACCATCATTTTCTCCTTTAAAAAAAGGGGGGGTAGGCATAATGCAAAGGCATGGTGGCACATGCTGGGATCCCAGAAACAGAAGGATCAAGAAATCAAGGCAATCTCTGCCAGGTAGTGAGTTTTGAGGCCAGCCTGGGCTTCATGAGCCTTGACTCAAAAAAAAAAAAAAAAAAAAAGAGCCCAAAAGAGTTGGTCTTCTTTTTTGTTGTTGTTTGGTTTTGTTTGGGGGGTTGTTTTGTTTTGTTTGAGACATGGCTTCTTGGTGTAGCCCTGGCTGTCCTGGAACTCACTCTGTAGCCCAGGCTGGCCTCGAACTCACTCAGAGATCTGCCTGCCTCTACCTCCTGAGTGCTGGGATTAAAAGCACACACCACCACCTCCTGGCTTGGTCTTTGTTTTTATTTAAAGTTTTCCTTCAAAATACTTTTTGAGATATGGGGGAAGCTGACCCAGAGCCAACTCTAATATGGCCCACTTCCTTTCCTAAGTGGCCACAGAGTGTGGGACCAGCAGTAGGCAGCTTATCCCAAACAAGAACCACATCCCTGCTGCTGGGGTCAGCTTCCTTACTCAGACAAGGACCTCCTTATGCAAGTGAACTTACGGAGTTCACAGGCTCCGTCCTGGCCCATAGTAGGAAATGTGTGATGTCTATGCTCAGTGGAGCTGGTTTAAGAGGGAGATTCCCAAGAGTGTGGGTCCAGACTGAAGCCTGGGAACAGAGGGATGGCCTCTCATGCCTTTGTTAATGGGTTAAATCTTAGTTATCATTGTTATTATTCCAGTACTGAGGACTGAATTTAGAATATTCTAGGCAATTGCTCTCTGTCACTGGGATATGTCTCAACCCTCTTTTTACTTTCTGTTTTGAGGCAGGGACTCACTAAGTTGTTCAGGTGTAACAAACCTCCAGACCTAGGCACTACCAACACCATGATAGAACTACCATTCAGGCCTTGGAACCCAGCACCACCTGCCAAAATAGTTCTGGGAAAGTCCCTGAATGTACTAACCTTGCTAACTGAGGTGTGTCAAGCCAGGATGTGGGTTTTGTGTTTAAAAGCCCATCCTGAAAGGCTCGGGATTGAACTTGGGTCCCAAACACCCAGTGTAGTCACCGGCTGGCTAATCAAGACTTCCTGTTGCCTTGAACCTGTGTGTCCAAGTGGTCTGCTCTAGTGCCACCCCAAAACACCTGCTGACCTTGAGTTTGCAGCCCTCCTGCCTCCGTCATCACAGCCTGGTGAGCTGGGAGGACAGGCAGTACACACTTCGCTTATCTGTTGTTTCACTGCTTTTCCCAGGGGCTCTTCTGCCCAGGCAGGCTTTGAACTTGTGACCCTGGGTAGCTGGTATGTCAAGTCTCAGAAATGTTAAGCCCAATGCATTTTTTTTTATCCAGACAGGGTTTTCTGTGTAGCCCTGGCTGTCCTGAACTCCCTTTGTAGACCAGGCTGTCTTTGAACCCACATAGATCCACCTGCCTCTGCCTCCCGAGTGCTGGTGCTAAAAGTGTGCACTACCTCTCCTGGAAGGCCCAAATGCATCTTATCTTTGACAATTGTTCTGTTGTGTTGCTTTTGTTTCAAGACAGGATCTGAAGTAAACCAAACTGACCTCAAACTTATGATGTAGCTGAGGACAGCCTTGAACTTCTGAACTTCTTGCCACTTCTCCAGTGCAGGTCTACAATTAACAGTTGACTTGTTGTTGGTGGTTTTTGTTTGTTTGTTTTTGAGACATGATCTTATTATGTAGCCCTGGCTGTCCAGGAACTCAATATATAGACCAGTCTGGCCTTGAACTCACAGAGATCCACCTGTCTCTGCCACCCAAAGGCTGGTATTAAAGGTTTTTAGTTATATAACTAAGAAAACCATCATAATCCACATAAAATATGGGAAGACAGGAAAGTTGAAAATCAAAAGCAGCTGTGGGAGCCCGTCACCCCAAAACAGTTTCCCAGGACTTTGCAAACCAGCTAGGATCTCATTAACATCTGTACTGTGGACTCCTCGACATGTAAGCAAGCCTGTCATCTCCTCCAGTGCTCCATGGGCACCCTGGAAAGAGCTGCAGAAATGTGTTCAGACCCGGGTCCACCGCACCCTGATTTCAGCACTGAAGCCTCCCCCACAACAAACCAAACCAAACCAACAAACACCCTTTCCCCAACAGTCCCCTCCCCCGGAAGAAGGCATATGTTATTTCTGGGGAATTCAGACTTCACAAGGTGTTCTGTGTTTCTTGTGACTTGCTGAAGACCTGACTTGGTGGAATCCCAGACTTTTTCCAAGCAGGCCGATATCAGCATGGAACACAGCTTCTCAGTTAACAGGAGTGATTTTCAGATCTGTCAACCTTAAGTTCTGGAACCTACCATGTGCTGGGGATGTGGACCAGAGGTGACTTTTACCCCTTAGCAGCCAGCTGGACGTGGAGATCTCCCTTCTTTCATTCTACAGATCCTTGGTGCTTCCTCAGTGCCCTGATCCCTCAGGTGTGGGAGGCCAACAACGGCCAGCACGGATCAAAGTGTGGCCAGCTGAACAGATCCTTACATTCAGGAATCCCCTAAACATCCAGGAATAGATTGTGCTGTTTTTCCTACAACCCCTTGCCAGATTCTGTCTCCAAAAGGCTCAGGAGTTGGGGGGATCCCAACAAAAATCCTAGCACAGGACAGAATTCAGTTGGTAGACTGCTAGTCTATCGCGCGCGCGCGCGCGCACACACACACACACACACACACACACACACACACACACACACACACGGCCCTGGGTTCCATCCTCAGGACCACCTCATAAACTGGGTTTGATGGTGCCCACTATATTCCCAGCACTTGGAGGCAAGAGAATCCAAAGTTCAGAGTTGTGGACTGTGTAGAAAGTTCCAGACCAGCCTAAGTAACACAATTCCGTGTTGGGGGAGGGGGGACCTAAAGAAGCGAAAACCCTACCGTACAAGGTAAGTCTTGAGGAAGCATTTGCTGAAGCAATTATTAAGCATTTTTTGCTGCACATCGCGGGTCCACCTCAGCATAAAGCTTAATAAAAGATCGTGATTTCCTTATACACTGCTGGCCCGGGGCTACAGGAGACGAAATCTTGCAGCAGCTCAGATTCCTGAGACAGGTGAGCCTGAGCAGTGGTCACGAGGCTCTCCCAATCTCAGGGCAGATCATGGGGCCCCTCCCAGGCTCTGATTCAGAAGTTCTGGGTGGACCGCAGCAATGAACATTTTCAGGGTTCTTCTAGGAGGGGTGGTGCTCTCGGTAGGGGCTGCTCTTTAGGATCCAAAGTTGGAGCATTCTCCTAGAAACAGCCATTGGGGTAAACATCCCACCGAACCCAGAGACCAGAAGGCTTCTCCTCCAGGCTCAGGGAGGGTGGCGGCTCTTCCAGGGCTGATTAAGGCTCCTTGTTACACCTTCTTGGGAGCTAACACTGACGTTGGCTCCTGGGAGGGAAGCTGGGCTCTGTCATGAGTCCAGTAACCTAAATACATAGAGAATGTTCTTCTGCCATCGGCTAACTACACAGTGGACTCTCTCCAGCCATGGGCTAACTACACAGTGGTTTCTCTTGAGCCACAGACTACACACACAGTGCATTCTCCAACGGCCTCAATCACTGAATCTGCCAAAGGGGGTCCAGAAGTGAATGTCCAACAGAATCAGACCCAGCAAGGGCTGAGAGGAACAGAACACCCCTGGGCTGTATTTGCTGTCCTTGTAGAATTCTATGCCTATGGTTAATTTGTGTGTTCTTAGAAGGTAAATAAGAAACTAAAGTTTGCACAGAGGGAAAAACTCCAGGTTCTGAATGCAGGAGGTGGACCTGTGCTTAAGTGTTACATTCCAGACTTGAAAGGGAACCACTAGTAGGTGTTCTAGTTGACCCCCTCCCCACCCCACACACACCTCATTTCTTTTCTTCTCTTTTTTTGTGATCTTTACACTTACCCCTAGAACTGGTTACTTCCCTAGTCCATTTTCTTCCATTTTTATATCTGAAATATTTCATGTTTGAATTTGTTTGTTTTTCTTTTTTCAAGACAGGCTTTCTCCGTGTAGTTTTGGAGCTTGTCCTGGACTCACTCTGTAGCCCAGGCTGGCCCCGAACTCACAGAGATCCACCTGGCTCTGCCTCCTGAGTGCGCCGCCGTCAATTGTGGTGATCTTGTCCTTCATGTCTTCATGTGGGTCTTGTCTGTGGTTGAGCATTTATTTACTCAATTAAAATTCTTATCACATTTATTTATGGTTTTCTAGCAGTGTGAATGTGGAGGTCAGAGGACAACTCTTGGGGAGTCAAGTCTGCTTGCACCATTTGGGGCCCAGGGATTGAACTCAGGTTATCAGGCTTGGCCTTTATCCACGAGTCCTCTCGCCAGTAGGATAGCAGGGCGTTGGTGGGGCTTTGGGGCTCTTGTTGTCTCCTGTCTGTTTTTATCTTGTTTTAACCTCCTGTTTGGAAGGAGTTACTTTTTTCCTTTCACAGTGCATCTCCTAATGTCACGATTGGTAAAGTGGAATAATTTTTTTAAAAAAAAAAAGGCATTATAGCCAGGAGTGGCGGTGCACGCCTTTGATCCACCACTTGAAAGCAGAGGCAGGTAGAGTTCTGTTTTTTCTAGGCCTGGTCCACATAGAGAGTTCCAGGCCAGCCAGGGCTACACAGTAAGATTGCCTATCAAAAAGAAGAAGGAAAGAAAGGAAGGAACGAAGAAGGGAGGGAGGGAGGGAGGGAAGGAGGGAGAGAGAGAGAGAGAAGGAAAGAAAGGAAGGAAGGGAGGGAAGGAGGGAGAGAAGGCAGGCAGGCAGGCAGGCATTACTGCTGGTGGTAGTTCACCCCAGTGATCGCAGTACTCATGAGGCTAAGAGAGGACTGCGGCAAGTTTTAGGACAGCCTAGGATACAGGCTATATATATATATATATTGAGCTGAGGATCGAACCAAAATCCCCAATGCTTTTTTTTCTAAAAACAACACAGAGCTGAAGAGGTGGCTCAGTGGTTAAGGCCCTCTCAGAAGACCCAGATTTGGTTTCCAGCATCTACATGGTATCTCATAGCCACCTGTAACTTCAGCTCTAGGGAATCTGATGTTCCTCTGGTACTTGAACATACATGCACACACACACACACACACACACACACACACACACACACACACACCTGCATAAATAATTTTTTTTTTTTCTGGTCTCCTTGTGTAGCCTTGGCTGTTCTGGAATTTGATTTCTATTCCAGGCTGACCTTGAACTAACAGAGATCCACTTGCTTCTGCCCACCCCTCCCCCGGCCCAGTGCTGGAATTAAAGGTCTGTGTTACCATGTCTGGCTAAAAATGAATCTTAACAAAAAAGAGAAGGGAAAGAAGCAGAACAGTGTTTTGATTTTAAACGTATTTTTCTTCCTTTCTTTTTGTTTTTAAATATTAGTCCTATTATTATTATTATTATTACTCATGTGTGAGAAAAAGATGAGGAAGCTGGGCTCCAGCTTCGTCTCTTTACATATGACAAGAAATTGTGGTGCGTGTGTGTGTGTGTGTGTGTGTGTGTGTGTGTGTGTGTGTGTCTGTCTGTCTGTCTGTCTGTCTGTCTGCCTGCCTGTGTCTGTGGGTCGGTGTCTGTGTGTTGCTGTGAATGGGACTCTGGGCCTATCCAGATACCAGGCAAGAGTTCTGTCACTGAGCTACATCCCCAGCCTTGCAACATCACACATTTGATTTCTATGGCCTTCCTTAACACTCCAGAAAGTCCACAGCAGATTCTTCGTGTGCCCAAAGCCTGTGGTCATGTGAGTGCACAGGAAATATTTGGTGGGTATTTGTGGGTCAACAAGGAGACTTGCACTAGTACCTGGTGCTAGGGAAAGGCATACACAGACACCTAAGTGTGTGCTGGAGGGATTTTACCCACAAGTAGGCAGTCCCCCTCTGGCTAGTGCTGAGTCCCCTGGGGCTGTTGGGAAGTATATTGTAGGGCACAGGTCTCCAAAGAGGACAGGCTGTTGCACACAGTAATCACCATAGACGCAAAGATCCTGTGCCTCTGAGTAACCAGGAGCCTGTGAGTAACAGTCGTTCATCACTCAGCTGCTCTTCTCTAAACATGGACAAGAAGCCAACTTCCCGTCAGTAGACCCAGGGGTGGAGAAACCGTACCTGCCCGCACACTGGGGTCTTTGGACCTCAGATTGTGCATCCATATTTTGCTACCTGCTTTTGGACTGGGTAATCCAGGCTCGTGATTTCCTCAAACACCAAGTTTAGGGAGGGGAACAAGGAGTATCATTAGGATTTGCTGCCTCCTGATAAGAATGATGTTCTACATTCTTCTAGAATATTCTCTGGGTAACTAGAATAACAAACATTGCAAGTCTTGGTGTTTTACCACAGATATAAACAAAAGTTAAGGCCTGTGTTTCTGATTGATTTGAGGACAGAGCCTGGTGGGAGTGTCTACTTGCCTGTCATAAGCAAGTCTCTAGTTTGAGTCACTGGCACACACACCGGAAAAAGCAACTCTAAACTCTGATGGGTTTAGATCCTAATTTGTTGGCTAGGTATGGGAAGTGGAGACAAGAAGTCAGTTGAGGCCATCCTGAGCTATGTGAGACCCTGTCTCAAACAACAAAAACAAACAAACGAAAAAGTGCTGGAGAAATGACTGGGTGGTTAAGAGCACCTGCTCCTCTTACATGGGTCCTGACTTGGGTTCCCAGCACCCATATTAGGAGGCTCATGGCTACCTGTAATTCCAACTACAGGGGATCTTGGCCCTTTTCTGAAATCTTAAGGTACTGGCACATGTGTAGACTACATTAACACACAGACACACACAGACACACACACACACACACACACACACACACACACACACACACACACCAATAAAGGGGGCTGCTGGAAAGATGGCTCGGGGGTCGGGAGCACTTGCTGCTTTTGTAGAGGTCCCAGGTTCCGTTCCCGGGGTGGTCTATGAGCATCTGTAACTTCACTTCCATGAGATCCAGTGCACTCTTCTGACCGAAGCACACAAGTGCTACATGTACATACACACAGGCAAAATACTCAGACATATAAAGTCATTTTTCAAAAAACAACTTATGCCGGGTGGTGGTGGCGCACGCCTTTGAGGCAGAGCCAGGCAGATCTCTGTGAGTTCGAGGCCAGCCTGGGCTACCAAGTGATTTCCAGGAAAAAGGCACAAAGCTACACAGAGAAACCCTGTCTCGAAAAACAAAAACAACAACAAAAAAATCCAACTTATTTAAAAAAAAAAAAGAGAGAGGGCTGGAGAGACGGCTCAGTGGTTAAGAGCCATTGCTGACCTCTCGTGAGAACTGAGGCTTGAATCCCAGCACCCATGCTGGGCAACACACACACACACACACCTGTAACTTTAGCTGCAAGGGGTCACACATCTTTTTCTGACCTCTGAGAGCACACACACCCATGCATATGTACTCACACACACATACACACATGCATGTATCCTCACATACAGACACTCACATTCACATACAAATAAATAATTTTTAAAATAATAAAATCAGTGAATAAATAAAATAAAAAGTTTCTCTAAGGCCAGGCGTTGGTGGCGCATACCTTTAATCCCAGCACTCTGGAGACAGAGGCAGGCAGATCTCTGTAGGTTCGAGGCCAGCCTGGGCTACCAAGTGAGTTCCAGGAAAGGCTACAGCCGAGCTACACAGAGAAACCCTGTCTCAAAAATCCAAAAAAAAAAAAAAGTTTCTCTAAAAAAAAATACAAAAAAACTGCCAGGCACTGGTAAGACCCGCCTTTAATCCCAGCACTCAGGAGGCAGAGGTAGTGGAGCTCTGTGGCCAGCCTGGTCTACAGAATGAGTTTCAGGGCAACTAGAGCTACACAGAGAAAACGTGTCTTGAAAAAAAACAAAACACACACACCATAAAACCCCCAAACCACACCACACCAAACCCAAAAGATGAACTACAAATATTAAAGGCAAGATTCTGGCCTAGAGACGTCAGCCTTGTCGAGTGTGCTTCCCTCACACACTCGTACTTGGCCTCGGGGTGCACACCTGCAGTCCTAGCACTCTCCAGCTCGTGATCTTTCTGCTCAGCCTCCTGAGTTCGGGGAAGACACCAGGTCAGGCCTCTGAACCATAGTTACTTCTAGTGAGGAGGAGGCAGCACTTAGTTCTCCTGTTACCGGAAGGCCAGAGGAAAAAGAGCCTGCCCCCTCCTGCAACGCCTCCTCAGACCACAAGTTCAAGTCCAGCCTGATGCACATAAAAGATTACAGGCCAGCTGGGGCTACACAGTGTCTTAGAGAGTGAGTGGGATGTTGAGGGTGGGTGGGGGATGTTAGCCAAATGTCACTGAGTGACTCCGAGTTTCTCTGCACAGCCACAGTTAATCCTGATGTGTAGAACACTTCAGAAACACCTAGAGATCAGGCTCCAATGTCCTCACCACAAATAAAGGATCAGAATGTAAGGGCGTGGGTTTATTCAATAGCTTGAGCAATCCTTCCCCTGTAACTTACTGGAAACAGGGGCACTTTTCATTTGCCAATTATCCCTTAATAAAGCTAGGAAGAGTAGATGACGAGGGGGAAATGAGATTTGGGGAAAAGTAGATAAGTAATATAGAAGAAGCCAAGTGTGTGGTGCACGTCTTTAATTCTTGGGATGCAGAGGCAGGTGGATCTCTGTGAATTTGAGGACAACCTGGTTTATATATCCAGTTTCAGGCCAACCAGGGATGCATAGTGATATCTTGTCTCAAAAACAAAGAAAGAACTACAAAGAAAAAAAAAAAAAACCCTTACACACACACACACACACACACACACACACACTATCGGAATGTCCATGAACACTAGGTAGATGGTGGGTTTACATTAAATGGCAAACAAAATCTTCATAGACAGTAGCTCTAAGCAGAGAAGGGTGTAAATACATAGGGTAAGAGACCCAACAAGCTGGGAGTGTAATAGAGTCGTGCAGCGCTGCCTAGCAGGCCCGTGGCTTCAAGTCCGTTACCAGCACTACAAAACAAAACAAAAACTCTGAGACTATTTACCAAAACTTCCCCTCGTTTAGTTATTTAGGGAAAGGGTCTCAGTGTGCAGTCCAGGCTGACCTTAAACTCCTGATCTTCCTGCCTCAGCCTCCTGAGTTTGGGGAATACAGGGGTCACCACACCAGATCAGTCCTCAGAACAACAGTTGTTCCTCTTGTTACTGGAAGGCCAGAGGAAAAAGAGGCCTGTCCCCTCCTAAAATGCCTCACAATCCGACTTCCTTCTGGAAGAAAACTGGAGAGAGGTAGGATTTTGTATTCCTCCACTCGACATTTATACAGATTTGAACAGTATTTTCTAACTCAAATGCATGTGTGTGTTACTAGGTTATTAAAAAGAATAACACAGGGCATTAAATCCCAAGGGTAACCAAAAGTTTTAAAGAGAAAAATGCAAGGCCCGTCCCCACCCACTGACCTACCCTCCGCTTTCCAGGTAGCCACCCATAAACTGCAGGCCCTTAGATGTGATTGCTCCCTAGCAAGTAAATGTTTTTGCTTTTAGAAAATGTTAATAGCCCATGGTTTTTGTAGTAAAATTGGGTGTTTGTGCCTTGGGTGTGGTCACAGGAAAGAGGAATTACCATCAACCCCTTCTGCCAAAACAAAACAAAACAAAACAAAAACTCAAAAAAACAAAACAGAGAAAAAGAAGGGAAAAACAAAGATGATGCATCTAGCACAGCCAAGAAGTGGTGGGACTTGTATCTAGACACACTCACAACTGACCACTGGCTCCATACACTAACGCTGTGAGAGGAGGCTGGCTGCTGGTGTGCTCCTGGCACGCTTCCACTTTGCTTCACCCCTTTCTTGAAAACAGGTGCACAGAGCTGGGGCTCCACTTGCTTGGTGGAGTGCAGACATACAAGAAGACCTGGGTTCCCTCTCCAGCACCGAATAAAAACAGGCATGGTGGCACACACTTGTAATCTCAGCACTGAGGAAGCAGGGCAAGAGGATCAGAACTTCAAGGTCATTCTTGGCTACATAGTGAACTTGACGCCAGAGACCTAGGCTAAAGACCCTGTCTCAAAACAAAACTTTAAAGAAAGGAAGGAAAGAAGGAAGGAAGGAAGGAAGGAAGGAAGGAAGGAAGGAAGGAAGGAAGGAAGGGAGAGAGGGAGGGAGGGAGGGAGGGAGGGAGAGAGGGAGGAAGGAAGGAAGGAAGGGAGAAGAGAGAAGAAAAGAAAAGAAGAGGAAAGGAAAAGAAAAAGGAAGCTGGGGTTGGAGAGACTGCTTGAGTGAATTCGGATCCCAGCACCTACACTGGGCTGCTCACAAAGTCTGTAACTCCAGCTCCAAGGTATCTGTACCGTCTTCCAGTTTTCCTGAGCATCTGAGCATGCACATGCAGACATGCACACACGTTAAAATAAATCTTAAAAAGAGAGAAAACCAGTGCACATCCTGGTCCCACTGTTCTTCCCACTGTTATCTGAAACTTCCGATTATGTCTAAAGTCGAGGGAATTACAAGCAGAAACTATGCTCACTAGGGCTCCATTCCTGTACCTACCACATCTGCCTTTTGTGCTACGTCTCACATCTCAGCCTTTCACAGAGACACACAAATGTCAGTGGAACTCTTAGCAAATAAGAGTTTGTTGTTCTAAGCACCTAGCCCTGACGTGATTATCACTCCCAACAGAGGCTCAGATAGTCATATTATTTATTTATCTCATCCATCCATCCATTCATCATTTATGTATCTTGCATCGACATATGTATGTATCATGTATCTGTCTACTACCTATTGTCTGTCTATCTATCTATCTATCTATCTATCTATCTATTTATCTGTCTTTCTACGTGTGTGTCTTTAAGACAGAATCTCATGCAGCCTAAGTTGGCCTTGAACTCACTATGTAGAGGAGAATGGCCTTCACTTGAGTTCCTGTGCCTTCATGTTTTGAGTGCTGGTACCACAGACACCACAACACCTGGTGACCTCTCCTCTCCTTTTCTTTTCCTTTTTTCCCCTCCCTCCTTCCTGTTTTCCTTCTTCCCAGTGCTGGAGAGAGCATGCCTCTGTCAATTTTCCATTGTTAAATCAGGCCACAGGAAGAACCAAAAAGCTTAAAAACTAAGCAAATGTCATAAGGCATTTAAACAACTCCCTTCTAGAGCTGTGTTAGAAGCAAGAGCCATATGATTCCAAGCTACTCGTGACATTCCCAACCCAGGCTCAGCTCCAGGTCTTCTGAATTCAAAACCCCTGTCTACAGAGGTTTAGGAAAGGCCACAGCGACCGTGAAAGTGTGAGGGCGGCTGTCCTAAGTGCTGCCACAGAGGCCGGGACTCTGCCATCTCTGAAGGAGTCCTTTTCCTTGTTGCCCAGGAATGTCACCTGGACAGCTGAGGACAGCTGGGGCCCTGCCTTTCCCTGGTTTTCATTCTAGTGGAAAGAGACAAAGGACAGTTGTGATGGCAGAATGGCAACCAGGTGAGGCCTCTGAAGCCTACAGCAGCCTCCTCAGCTCTCAGCAGCCTCCCCCGGCTCTCCTTGGCTGTCTTCTTTTCTCCAGGGGTCCATCACACATCTCAGGACTTCAGCCCATCGCTTCACTCCCCACCAGGATGTGAGACCCATGACCTCCTCACACACCACACCTAGGGCGTGCCCTGTCATGTAGACTTGTTGGGTAGAAGCCACCGTTGTTGACCAATCCATCAAAACACCTAGCAGCAACCAGCTTGCCAATCAGCTCCTTTTTATTGTTTCAACCTGTAGAAAAGCTTGCTATTAGGAAAGACGCTGCCACAAACTATTCTGAAACTGAAAACAAAACAAAACAAACAACTGCACTCTACCCCAGGTGCCCCTTAACCTCACCTGGGGCAGACAGCCTGGAGTTGCCACGCCCCCACCAGAAGCAGCCCTAGGGTGAGTCACTAAGGGGCTCTGTGCCCTTGTGGCCATCCTTCAGGTCATTTCTTTGGAGCTGTATCATTTTTTTTTAACCCAAGGGCTCTAGGTCAAGGAGCTGTTTGGCTGTTTGGGTTTTTTTTTGTTTGTTTGTTTGTTTTGTTTTTCTGGTTTTTAAACTGTCCTTTCTGGAACAACAGCGGCAAATTTCCCTACCATTAGTACAAAAATCTCAGTCCTCTCAGACAATACAGACTCATCCATGGTAATTCCACTGGGAGTTAGAGAAACAGCTGAGTGAAGGATGGCGCCGGCCAAACAGATTCTAGAACTGTCGCAAAGGTGAATCCAGGGAGATGAAGCCAGCAGAGACGTCAACAATTCCTTCTGGTACCCATGTGCAGATCAAGGTCCCATCTGGCACACAAGCTCAGGTGAAGGTTCCTTCCACCACAGAGTTCAATCCGGATCACAAATAAGGGAATCCAGAAAAATGGAGATGAAATGGGTGGGACTTTAAATAAATGTTACTGTCCATCTGTTTGAAAGTACTAACCTGGGTGGGGCTCCTTCCCCAAGCTCTAGCACATTCTACAACTCCATGTACATTTAAGACCCAAAAGCTAAGAAAAAGAAAATTCTGTGAAAGTGCTTCGAAACAAGGCAGACAGAAAGATGGCCCATTGGAAACGGGGGTAGTCGCGTGAATAAGTTCACTGAAGAAGAAATCGAGTGTCTAGGAAGACAGGAAGAGAGGGCTTCACTGTAGTATCCCCACCATCGGAACCGGCAGGTCCACAACATGATGAACTTTGGCTATAGTTAAGTGGATGAAGGGAAAGAATGGTGATTGATGGTAAAGTCACACATACAAAATAATAAAATCTGCAAAACTGTGTACAAAACCACAGATGGTGATGCACACCTTTAACTTCGATCTCTGAGTTCAAGGCCAGCCTGGTCTACAGAGCAAATTCCAGGACAATTCGGGCTATACAGAGAAATCCTGTCTCAGAAAAACAAACAAGACAAGACAACAAAAAGAAGAAGAATTGGAATTGTGTTCAAAGACAAGACCAGAGCACACAAACATATCAGCTGTGTCATGATTCCTTCAGAGATGCTGAGGATTCCTGTTGGCAATGAGTGTGCAGTGAGCTTGGAGGTGGTGGGGTGTCCTTGTAAGTAGGTTAGAGTCATAAGCTCTCTGACACACCTTCTCTAGTTGAGTTCCCCTGCAGAATGAGCCTTCCTGATTCTGCACGTTCTGTGCATTCTGGACGGTTAAATCTCTAACTTCGACATATCGTTTCCAAGTCTTCTAGGCCCCTGGGTCCTGAACAGCCTGCAGGTGGTTTCTGCTTCGTCCACAGGTGCTATGTAAAGATGTCTCAGGCAGGCAGGGTACTAGTCACTCCTAAAGCAAGCACTTTAGCACCTGGTGAGAGATTATCTCCAGCTGCCTGCCTAGCCGGAGGGAGGGGCAAGGCTGCAAAGCTGTTTGCCTACGGGACCCTCTTGTGTGGGGGGGAGTTGTTATCTTGATCTGCTAAGAGAGACCTTCCTGCCACTTAAGACACCAACCCCTTCCCTCTCCAGCCTTCCTTGGCCTTCAGAGAGGTAACTGGTGTAGGACCTTGTGGCCTCCTCCCCACCCCAGTGACTTGAAGGTTTTGTGCCTTTTGTCCCTCTGCTTCGCAGCCAGATCTAGCACCCATGGGCTCATAGCATCTATTGTACTACGTGCCTTAGCTGCCACCATGCAATTTAAGCAAGTTGCTTGTCCCTGCGTTTGAGCTCCAACACTTCATAAAATTGGGCGTGGTGACCCAGGGTATATAATCCTAGCATTTAAGAGGTGGAGGCAGGGGGATCAGAGTTTCAGGATCATCCTTGCTTCTACAGCAAGCCTGAGGCTAGCCTGGGCAACTTGAGGCTGTGTCTTAAAAACAAACAAGCAAACAAGCTGCCTGTTTCACCAGCCTTCATTTCAGACTGCCTGAATAAACAACACCTGTTTGTGATGTCTGTGCTGTGTATATGCTCCAAGGCCTTGGACTCTGCCCACTTCCTCAGCCTCATCTGAGGAGCTAGCCTGGTCCTCAAGGCCCTGGGGGTTTCAGGGCAGCCTTTTCTGTGAGGATGCCTTCCTCGGTCTCATGAGGCCAAGCTGCTTGATTCCGACTTGTAGCAGGCCCCTCCCCTGTCGCTGTGACAAGCATAGTCTCTGTGGCTGTGGGGCTCCCTATGCCATCTCTGCCAAGGTTTGTCTCCTGCTGTCCAGAGTGAGGCCCCAGAAGTCAAGGATTTGGGTCTCTTTACTTCCTGGCACAAGGCCTGAATGTTTTTTAAATGTGTATATACCAGACAAGGGCTGTTTGGCCACAGTGATAGGCCTGAGCGGCCAGATGGACAGATGACACATGTAACCTGGTGCCCAGTCCAGAGGTGACCGGGCAGCCAGCCGTCATCAGATGCCCATGCTTCTAAACCACACAGATGCAGGGCCACTATTGCTTTGTTAAGGACCAGTCCTTCCTCATAGAACAAGAGCACTATATATATCCCTTCTTTGTCCCCCACAACCAAAGAGTTGACAGTATTCTCGATTCTTTATTCTATTTTAACTTTCATTTTTAGACAGCGTCTCATGTAGTCTAGGCTGGTCTCAAATGCTAAGAAGCTGAGGGTGACCTTGAACTTTTGATCCTCCTGCCAAACCTCCTGCATCCTAGGATTTCAGGTGTGCACCATCGTATCTGAGCTTCTGCAGGGCTGGGAAGAAGACCTGCATGCTAGGTAAACACTCTACTAACTGAGCTACATCTCCAGCCCCAATTTTGGTTTTGAGGGGTGGAAACTGAGGCATGGACAGGTGGAAGAAGGTCTAGTGAGATATGTAGGCAGAAGGAACCTTGAATCTGGTACCCCAGAACCCACCCCAGGTCTTTGTGGAGTCAGGCAGCATGGATGTGACTGCCTCCGTCTAGGGCATGCTTGGTGCCTTGATGGATCTGATGTCAGCTAAGCCCAAGTTTCCACATCTGCAATGGAAGTATTCCCAGGACACCTCTCATGGGGCTGATGGGAAAATCCAGATGAGTTGATGTCCAGTATCTGGCAGGTCTGTGCCCTGCATGGCTGAGTACCAACAGCGTTACCCTCCTTGGGTATATTCTGTGCCAAGAGGGTACCCGAGGAACAAGCCCTTTACCCATGCTTATCTTAGATGGAAACCCATGTTCAGCATCCTAGAAGTTTTCTTCTTTCTGTGGGAGGCAGGAGAGCAATGGTTATCTCCAGGTTCCAGGTCCATCCTGTGAGACTGTGCTCTGAGGGCTGGGGTGGACACTGTGTGCACTGACTCCTCTGTGAGTGACCCGGGAAAGGCCTGCGAGGCCACCTCCTAAGGGTGTTAGGAGACTCAGAAGTCCTGGCCCTGTCAGGTTTTTTCCTTATCGCTGTCACTCAACTACCTTGTCCCCTGCAGTCGGCTGCTTTTACCACTCAAGCCGCAAGTTTACCAGAACCTTCAGCTCCAGTTTTTAGAAAGGAGGGAGCAGATCCTCCCTCCCTGGGTGGTGCAGCTTTACAGTTACAAAGTTAATGAGCACCTCAGCCGGCCAGTGCTGGCTCATACCCTTAATCCCGGCCCTCGGGAGACAGGGGCAGGCAGATTCACTAAGTCTGAGGCCAGCCTGGTCTACAGAGTGAGTTCCAGGACAGCCAGGACTGCACAGAGAAACCTTGTCTTGAAAAACAAACAAACAAAAAGTTACTGAGCACCTCAAAAAGTTTTGTTCATAGGAGCATCAAATACTGACTGCCTCAGAAGACCAGTCTCTTAGCTGCATTGCAAGTTCAAGACCAGGCTGGGTTATACACACTAAACCCTTGTCTATATAGCTAAACTCTTTCTCCAAAAAGGAACGAGAAGGGGCTGGAGAGATGGCTCAGCAGTTAGGAGCACTGACTGCTTTTCCAGGGGACCCAGGCTCAATTCCCAGCACCCACATGGCAGTTCACAACTGTCTGTAACTCCAGGATCCAACACCCTCACACAGACACACACACAGGCAAATTTTAAAAAATGAGAAACAAAAAATAATGTCCTTTCCCTTTTTTTCTATATTCAAGGTCACTGAGCTATTTAATAAATAGTGTGCCACATGTAGTTCCAGCTGCTCAGCACACCGAGGCAGGAGGATTGCTTGAGTCCAGGAGTTAATAATCTCACACAGACTCTGCCTCAAACAAGCAAAAATTTCAGAAAAGTTTCATTTATTGACTGATTTAGTTTGAGACAGGGTCTCACTGTGTGACCTTGGTTGGCCTGGAATTCTCTATGTAGACTAGGCTGGCCTCAGACCCACAGAGATCCATTTACTTCTGCCTCCCAAATGCTAGGGTTAACAGCGTGAGCAACCATGCTCAGCTTATTTACTCATTTTGAAACCACCACATCTTTATTTATTTTGGGAATGAGTTGGGGGTAGGGTCGTATGGAGGTGAGAGGATTCCTTTTAAGGGTCTGTTCTCTACTTCCACCATGTGGGTCCCAGGGATCAAACACAGGTCATCCAGCTCGGTGACAGGTGCCATCTCCCATGCTCTGAAAAAAATTAATGAAAGTAATTTCCATGAATCCTTTTCTGGGTTATCCGAGACAGCTGGGCCAGGTGTGGTGGCACGTGCCTGTGACCCCAGAACTTGGGAAACTGAAGCAGTAGGTCTATTGCAAGTTGGAGGTCAGCCTGGACTACCTCTGCCTTTAATGTGCTGTGATGTCACAGCTCAGGCAGGCTCTAGAAAATTCCATTGTTCAGAGGCAGATGGCATCTGAGATCATGAAACACTTGTGAGCCTAGGCACCTCTGCAGGATTCCTGGACCTGGATGCTGAGTATCAAGCTAGCCAAGGCTACACAGAGCTTCCAGTGTGGTGATGATGGCTGCCTGGGGTGGCCACCAACTTGGCATAGCTCTTGTGACCGACCGGGCAGCCCCTCCCTCTAGCTCTTCTCTTTCATTCCCCGAGTAGGGCTGAAGGTTTCCCTGGGGACTTAGTGTCGCAGCTGGCTCAGATGTGTAGGAGTTTGAAGTGTGTAGCTCTGGCTAGGACCCATGATGTGTGGCCTTGGGCAAGCTATGTAGCTTCTCAGAGACACATTAGCCCTCTCATAGGTGAGAGGAGAACAGAGAACAGTATCAAAGGAAACTTTACAGCTAACCAATTCTTAGGACTGTTCTCAACCGGGAAGTTTTTTTCTGTTGCAGGGAACAACGAGTTGGGTAGATTCTCTGCAAGGGTTTGATGTTTTAAAGAAAACATAGGTTTTCATCCATAAATCAAGTATTTCCTGGTGTCCTCCCACCTACTTGATACTAGGTGACATACTGAGGTGGCCAGGGCTCACATCATGCAGTTCTATGTAAAAATGAGTCCTAGAGCTGAAGATGGAACTCAGCTGGTGGCATGCTTGCCTAGTATGCACAAAGCCCTGGGTTCTACCCCCATACTGCAGCTGGGCATGCTGTAGTGCTAGACCCTAGAGATAGAGGAGGGGAGATCATGAGTTTAAGTGCATCCTTGACTCCACATATCTAGTTTGAGACCTGTGTATGAGACCCTGTCTAGAGGAAAAAGGAATCAGTGGTCTAATAATTTGGGGCATATTTTTATGTATACCTGTTAACTTTGTATGTCTTCTCTTTTAAGATTTAAAAAATTGTTTTAATTTGGGTGTGTCTGTGTGAATGTTTACCATGTGCACTTATGTCCTAGGAGGCCAGAAGAGGATGTCAGAACCCCTGGAGCTGGCGTTCCGGGTGATGTGAACCATCTACACTGTGAGTGCTGGGAACTGAACTTATGCCCTCTGGAAGAGCAGAAGTGTTCTTCAATGCTGAGCCGTCTCCCCCACCTGGGTGCTTAATTTTAAAAGAAAATTAAGTAGGGGAAGAAGGTTGGAGAGTTGGCTAGGGCTTAAGAATGCTTGTTGCTCTTGCAGAGGACCCAGGTTCCATTCTCAACACCTACATGGTGACTCACAAACTGTCTGTTATTCCAGTCCCAGATCTGATGCCCTCTTCCAGCCTCCCTAGGTACCAGGCATGCATGCAATGCACAGATATAAATGAAGGCAAACCATTCATAAAATAATACAATAAATAAAATCTTTTTTATATTTTTTTTTTGGTTTTTTGAGACAGGATTTCTCTGTGTAGCTTTGCGCCTTTCCTGGAACTCACTTGGTAGCCCAGGCTGGCCTCGAACTCACAGAGATCTGCCTGGCTCTGCCTCCCGAGTGCTGGGATTGAAGGCATGTGCCCCCACCCCCCCCCCCATCCCCACCCCGCTAAAATCTTGTTTTAAAAGCTGGAAATCTTTAATTAGGAGGCTTTAGAGATGATTTAGTGGTTAAGAGAATGGCTGTTCTAGCAGAGGATCCAGATTTGGTTCCCATTATCCACAAGGCTGCTCACAATCATCTGCAACTCCAGCAGCTCCAGAGGAGCTCCAGAAGAGCTGATGACCTTTTCTGATCTCCTTGGTTATCAGGCTCGTACGTGGTGCACATGCATGCATGCAAACAATAACTCATACACATAAAATAAAAAAAAATTACAAATGTATTATTAGCCTGACATGGTGCCATACATTTAATCTCAACATTCAGGAGGAGGCTGAGGCAGGCAGAGCTGTATGAGTTTTGAGGTCTGACTGGTCTTCATAGTGAGCTCCAGGCTAGCCAAGGCTATCTCAAAAACAAAACAAAACTAAAAGTATTATTAGCGTGTGTGTTGAAGTCAGTGGAAATTTTTGTGGAGTTGTTTCTCTCTTTCCTCAGTGGATTTTGAGATTTTGCTTGGTTCTCAGACCACACAGCAAACATTTTACCCATTAAACCATCCTTTTTTGTTTATTTTGAGACAGGGTCTCAGGAAATCCAGTTGTTCAAATACTGTTATGTGTTAGAGCTACAAAAATGTATCATTTTGCAGATTTAGCTTTTGTTTTCTGTGTTGGGGTCTCATGTAACCCAGACTAGCCTCTAAATACTATGTGGACAAGACTGTCCTTGAGCTCTTGATTACCTCTACCTCCTGATTTCTGGGATTACAGGCATGTGTCACCACTCCCAGTAAAATGTATTGTTTTTAAAAGCTGGGCATTGGGATTGGAAAGATGGCTCAAATGTCAATCGTAGTGGCTGCTCTTCCAGAGGACCAAGATTCGATTCCCAGCACCCACATTGTGGTTCACAATCGGCTGTAACTCTAGTTACAAGGGATCCAACCCCCTCTCCTAGTCTCTGTGGGCACCAGGCATATTGCAGGCACAAACACATAAAATATATAAATAAAATAAAAAATAATGAATTCAAGGAATGTAAGCTAAAGTGCCTACATCTTACTATGGAGTTCAGTCAGTACTGGTATGGTCAATAACTTCTTTTTTTATTTTTTTATTTTTTTTTGGTTTTTCGAGACAGGGTTTCTCTGTGTAGCTTTGCGCCTTTCCTAGAACTCACTTGGTAGCCCAGGCTGGCCTCGAACTCACAGAGATCCGCCTGTTTCAACAACTTCTTGAAACAATACCTAACATGAAATTTAGAACATCCCATTGCTCATGAAAGCCCCCTCCTGCTCTTTCTAATCTATTGCCCCACATGGTACTAGGAGTGTAAGGCAGTTGGTCACATTGCATCCACAGTCAGGAAGGAGAGATGAATCCTGATGCTCAGCTCTCTTCCTGCTTCCTCACCTTTTATTCAGCCCCAGACCCCAGCCTACTCTTCAAAAATGGACCCAGAGATGTGTATCTTCTGGGTGATTCCAAAGCCAGTCAAATTAATCATGAATATCAACTATTGAGTCTAGTTTCTTTTTTGAACAAATGCAACCTGGGAAATAAAAGTTGTATTTTATCTTGCACTTCCAGGTCACAGCCTATCCTTGAGGGAAGTCAGGGTAAAACTTGTGGCAGGATCCTGGAAGCAGGAACTGAAGCTGAGACCATGGAGAAGCAATGCTTGAGCT
Source organism: Onychomys torridus (assembly GCF_903995425.1). Lineage (NCBI taxonomy): Eukaryota > Metazoa > Chordata > Mammalia > Rodentia > Cricetidae > Onychomys > Onychomys torridus. The sequence continues at coordinate 131,103,813 of NC_050446.1, forward strand.
CAGGCTCACATTCAGTTTCCTTTCTTATATAGCCTAAGCCTAAGGGTGGCACCGCCCACAGTAGGCTAGGCCTCCTCCATCAATTAGCAATCAAGCAAATGCCCTACAGGTATGCCCACAGGCCAGTCGGGTGGAGGAAGCTCTTCAGCTGAGGTTTCCTCTCCCCAGGCATGTCAAGTTGACAACCAAGATTAGCTATCACAACTTTACAGCCACTATTTGGACTTCTGTTACCAGTGACAAATGCCCTCTACTAGTGAGCTTCCTCTGGGTGTATCCACTTCCATATCTGGCAGCATTCTGTCTGTGAGTCTCATAAATACCCATTCTGTTTAAATGTGTAGACACCATTGTAAACAGATACCACATTTTAAAAAGTCATATGTGTGTATACATGTTTGTGCACATGCATGAGTGTTCCTGAGAGCAGCAGCAGCGTGCATGTGCCATGGCACACCTGTGGAGCTCAGAGGATGGCCTCCTGTGTGGATGCTCATCTTCCACCTTGTGTAAAATAGAGTCTCTTGGCTGTTGAGCTGGCTCAAGAGGTCGAGGTGCATGCTGTCAAGCCTGACAACCTGAGTTGGAGAGAAAGAACCGACCCCTGAAAGCTGTTCTCTGACCTCCATATATGCCATGCTATGCCACCTTCCACTCCTGTCCCCCCCCCCACACCACACACACACACACACACACACACACACACACACACACACACATAAATAAATATACAAAAAATAAAAGAGTGGGCTGCAGAGATGGCTCAGTGGTCAAGAGCACTGACTGCTCTTCCTCTTCCATAGGACCTGGGTTCAATTCCCAACCCACACGGCATTTTCACAACTATCTGTAACTCCAGCTCTACATCCTCCTCTAGCCTCTGAGGACACCAGGCACACACGTGGTGCACAGACATACATGTGAGTAAAATATACACATAGCTTAACAATAATAATAAAGTAATAAATTAAATTTTGTAGAAGAGTCTGGTGCTGCTTGCAGCTGCAGATGCCAGGCTGGCTTCATGGGGTTTTCTTGCCTCTGTTTCCCATCCTGACAACAGAGTGCCACCACGTCCAGCTTTATATGGGTCCTGGGGATCTGAACTCAAGTCCTCATGCTTGTGTGCCAAGTACCTCACCCACTAAGCCATCTCCTCAACTCACATTTTTAAAAATGGTACTAGAGATAAAACCCAGAGCTTTGAGCATGTCGTACAATCAATGTACTCCTGAGCTACGTGCTCACCCCTCTTTTTCTCTTGTATTTAAGACAAGGTCTCGATAAGTTGCTGGGCTATCCTTGAATTCACACTGTTGTTGTTGTAGGCACTTTCCTGTCACTGTGATGGGACACTATGACCAAGGAAAGACACGGAATGAAGGGTTGGTTTAGGCTTATGGTTCTAGAGCAGTAAACACCCATGATGATGGAGCTGAGTGACAGGTGACGACAGGTGACAGGCACGGAGGCTAGAGCTGGAGCTGAGGGCTCACATCTCACAGCACAAGCTGAAAGCAGAGAGAGTGACTTGAACTGTTGATGCCCTTGCCTCTGCTTCTTAAAGAGCTGGGACTGTAGACCTGCAGCAGCACTGGGGACATCCCTAAGCCACAGACTGTCTGTTCTTCCAACGGTTATAGACACTTGGTTTCTTTCCAGTCTGTCTGGGACTGTTGCCTCTCTGCTATGTGCCAACCTCACCTTCCCTCCTCTGACTGCAAAAGGCATCTCCAGACATTGTAAATGTTCCACAGGTGTCTAATTACCTCCTTTGGCAGCTACTGGTTTAATCCCCAAGGCCTGCCTCTGGTGCTGGCTGTGCCTCACACGGCTTCTCATCCTCTGCTTCATGCTTGTGTTTGTGAGCTCTCTGCTTCCTGTTTTATCTGCCCTGTCTTCCTGTTGCATGCATTCTTATCCCTCTGGAAATGTAAGTCCAAATAAAATCCTCCTTCCATAAGCTTGGGTACAACATTTTGACATCATGGGAATAGAAAAGTAACTAATATAGACGTTGATGTCAGGAATGAAGTATTGCTGTTGAAAAGACTGGCCATGTTGTTCTGTTTTTGTTTTAGAAGAATGTGAAGACTTTACGACTTTGAACTAGAAAAGTGGTTGGACATTGTAAACAGAGATCAAAAGATCATTCTAGTAGACTCCTGAAGGCAGTGGTGCTGAGAGCCATGTGGACTAGGGAGGCACAGCTCAAGAGGTTTCTGAGGGGAATGATGTTAGCAAATGGGCTAGAGGCAATTCATAGGCTACTTTGGCAAAGAATCTGGCTGTCTTCTGCCCATGACCTGAGAACCTGCCTGTAGCTAAATTAAAAACTGTTACAAACTTATCGTCGTATACCAGGTATGTGCTGGACCAGAGGCTGTAATTGTTAAGATTAGTGACTTTAATGATCTGACCGGAACAAACGGAAGAATTCTCCCAGGCCAAGGCCCCACACAGCACTTCTAATTTGTAAAAGGAAAAGGCCTAAAGCATTTTCTGCTCCTAGAAAGCAACTACAAATGAAAGCGGCTGCCAGTGTGGTCCAAGGGGTTGAGGGTCCAACCCACGCTGGCTGCAGAGCTTGGCAGTGCCATCTGCTTGCTGCTGGCTCCAGTATGAAGGACCAAGAGTGCAGGGGCCATAGATTCTTCCTCTGCGGTTTCAGAGGCCAGGCAGCATGTGGCAGGGGAGTTCCCACATGAAAACCTTGAGATGTCAGGACGTCCTGAGAGACCACTGTGTGAAGTGGAAATGAAGCCCGAGTTGTGCTGGATACCCCAAGGTATTGGAGTGTCAGAGCTATGGGATATCTGCCAAAGAGAGCTTCACATGGGGAGTGGAAATAGCCTGGGAAAGAGATCTATGTTTCAGGAAACAATACTGGAATATCAGAGCCATCTAAACCCTTGATACTGACATGGGGTTGTGGGATTCAGAATTTCCCCTGCTGGGTTTAAGTCCAGTATTTCCTCACCATGTCCCATGCCCTCTCTTTTGGGATGGTAACGCATATTCTGTGTCATTGTATGTTGGAAGTATGGGATTGCTTTTTTATTTTCAGGGAGTTACAGTTAAGAGATTGCCTTGAGTCTTAGAAGATACTTTGGACTTTTCAAAGTATTGGGACTGTGGAAGACTATGGGGACGTTTGAAGTTGGACTGAATGTATTTTGCTTTATGATGTGGCCATGAGCCTGTGGGTGCCGGGGAGGAGAATGTGGCAGTTTGAATGAGAACAGCCCCCATAGGTGCATGTGCTTGAACACTGCTGCTCCCCAGTTGATGATGCTGTTTGGGGAGGTTTAGGGGAACAGCCTTGCTGGAAGAAATGTGTTTCTGGGGACAGAATCACCTCATTCTACTTCCAGTTTTCTCTCTCTGCCTCTCTGCCTCTCTGTCTGTCTGTCTCTCCTTTATGCTACTGTTGGAAGGCGTGAGCTCTCAGCCTCCTGTTCTGGCCACCGTGCTTACATGCTGCCATGCCTCCCTGCCATGATGGATTGTACCTCTCTGAAACTGTAAGCTCAAGTGCCTTCTCTAAGTTGTCTTGGTTGTGGTATTTTATCACTGCCACAGAAAAATAACTAATACACTGTGTTACATCTACTGTCCTTCGGGTTGGGATTTAGCTCAGTGGTAGAGTGCTTGCCTAGCAAGTGCAAGACCCTGGGTTCGATCCTCAGCTCAAAAAAAGAAAGAAAGAAAGAAAGAAAGAAAGAAAGAAAGAAAGAAAGAAAGAGCGAGCTACATCTGCTGTTCTTCCTAAAGCAGAGTTCCTAACCCCAATAATCCGTCTCCAGTTCTTCAGGGGAAGAGAAGGTTGTGAGGACAGGCCCTTTCTATGCAGCTCAGGTTAACCTTGAACTCCAAATTTCCCTGCCTCTGCCTCCAGAGTATTGGGATTAGAGGCCTGTCCCACCAGGTATAGGAGCTTTGGATCTTTGTAGCTATCCTTATATTACCTCAGTTCCAGCCTCTGCCAGGGGGTCAGATGTGAAGTAGAAAGAGCTATTTACTTCTGTTCACCTCCTTTGAGCCCTTTGTGATTTCCAGGGTCAAAGTTAAGCTTAGGTTTCTAATCCAGTCCTCTGGGTGGGAGAGAGGAGATGTTGAGGAGTAATGGGGGAGGGGTTGGGCGTTGATGCTGTCCAAGCCCAGGATGCTGGATTGTACATCACAGCTTCTGACTCAGGGAGGGAGTCCTACCCATTTTCACATGGGAACCCTGCTTTAGACTAAGTCCAGCATTCTGTGGTTAACAGCATTACACCTGGAAAACATTCAAGACTAGATGTGATCCTGACGGCGTGCTTCCAAAGCAGCAGGCATCTGCCACCAAGATGAAGATGTGTTATCTCTTCATGGGGTAAAATAGTGTAGGCAGAGCTAGGAAGCTTCTCCAACTGTGTCTAACCTCCTTATGAAAAGGAAATGTTGGCTTAAGACATCTTTCATTCTTGGTTTTTAGGGCTAAAGATTTTGTTCAGTAGTTGTAAGAAGTGTGTGTGTGTGTGTGTGTGTGTGTGTGTGTGTGTGTGTGCATACATATACTTACACACACATGTATGTGTGTTTTCTAGCATGGCAGGGGGTTAGTGGGCCTGATATCAAAGGTGGTTTGGGGGCTAAAGAGATGGCTTTTAAGAGTGCTTGCTGCTCTTGTAGAGGACCCAGGTTCAAATCCCAGCACCAGCAAGGTGATCAGAACCATAACCTGTAATTCCAAATTCAGGGGATCCAAAGCCCTCTTCTGGCCTCCATGAGTACTGCGTGAATGGAGTGCATACATATACATGTAAGCAAACTCTCTTTTAAAGGTGTGTGTGTGTGTGTGTGTGTGTGTGTGTGTGTGTGTGTGACACCTGTAATCCCAAGCACTTAAGAGGCAGAGGCAGGAGGATTGCCAGTTTCAGGCCATCTAGGTCTATGTAATGGTAGGGTGGGGGAGGGGTGCTGGAGATGATGTTTGTTTCATGTTTTATACTACAGAGTCAATCTCAAGCCAAACATAGTTTTCTTTCAATTTCTGGTTTTAATTAGGTGTTGATATTTTCTAGATGGAGTTTCCCTCTGGATCCTTGGGTTGCCATGGTGACATTTTTGGCCTTTTGGTGGTGTTGTGGGCTGGCCGCCGGCTGAATCGAGTTCTGACATGAAAGACTCTGAGCTAGGCACAGGGGTCAAGAAGACGTTTGTGTGCCTCCTGAGGAGGATGCTGGGGGGAAAACCCCTGAAGTCATTGCAGTGTGGCTTCTGAGACTTCAGAAAACAGCCAGAGGAGAGAAAGCAGCCCTTGCCTGGCAGGTGCCACCATCTCAGGAGGTGGGGACTTCAGAGGAGCAGGGACCTGGATCCTTGGCGGTGTGCTGATTGTTAGGTTGTTGTCAGCCTGTTTGTTTGGCCAGCTCTGGGAATGGAACGCTAGAGAGCTTTCCCCAGGCCAGGAAAGTGCTCCACTCCAATCCCCTAGTCCCAAATTTGTTTATTTATTTATTTAGAGACAAGATCTTGCTCTGTACTAACAGATCAGAGTGGCCTTCAGCTCCCAGTGATTCTCAGGTCTCCTGAGTGGTGGGTGGGGTTAAAGGTGTGAGCTACTTGTCCTGCCCAGGTGCTTTCTTCTCTCTCTTTACACAGGGGCTCTTGTAGCCTACACAGCTCTCAGAACTATACACAAAGTCAAAGAGGGACACTGGATTGATCTGCATCATGCTCGTCCCCCAAATGTGGATCAGAAGCATGAGCCACCATGACAGACCCAAGTGCCAAATTTTCACGATCTACTTTGATAAGACAGGACACTCCTGTTTCTGAACTGCTTCTTTCTTCTTCTACAGGCCTAGTTAAGGGGCACGTGCTGGAATTCAAGATTCTCCTGCCTGTTTTCTGAGTGTTGGCATTACATCTAGTTTCTTGTATCTTTTGAATTTATTTCCTTTAAATTATAAAAGTAATATGCAATCAGAAGGGCAGGAACATCAGACAATAACAACAAAACCCCGGAAACATGTAACAACAACCCCCCCCCAACACGGAACAACAACAAGTAAACAAAACTCCTTTTCTGGAGTGAAATTTGAAATAAAGCCAGAATGTTCAAGAATGAATAGTGTTTCTTTTGGAAGATCATTGAGACATTAATTGCAAACCCCTCCCCAAGGAAAACAAACAACCCAGCAGTAAGGAAGCCTCTTACTGTAAGGAAATGCGTCAGCTTTATCACCACGCCTCCCCTCCCCCAGCCTGGTCCTATTGCTTCAGGGTAAAGTCGGGGCCTGAGTCCTCCCGCTGGAGTCTACTGAGTGGCCTGTGCTGCTGTTAGGATGAATTATATTAATAACCAAAGTCCTGGTGCCCGACTTGGCAGTAGATATGGTGCTGAGCATACAGCAGGCCCTGGAACCCGGACTCTAAACAAAAGCCGTGCCAGCAGGGTAGGTGTGTTGCGGCACGTTCAGGAGGCTGAGGCGGGAAGCTCCAGGGTGAGTCTGTGGTTTCTTTTAAAGGACCTCCTCCCCACCCCACACTCCACAAACTCCTTATACTACGAAGTGTGATAAGTCTCTCTTGACCTTTTGTGTTCTATTCTTTGTCCCCAAAGAAGTGACTAGAAGAGAATGTTAAAAACAAAAAGCAAACAGAAAAGCCCTTGTGGTGGCTTTGTGTCTGGGCTCCAATCACTGTTTTGCGCAAGGTAAAAATTTACATTTCTTTCTCTTGAGTGGCTCTATCGTAAAATCTCTCCGCGCATTTGAACCCCGAACCTGGAGCCTCTGGAGGCTCCTGTGACCCTGAAGGCATCAAAAGCAAAGCTGGGTGGAAGTTGCTGTTACTCTTCCCCCTTTTAGGACAGAAGCCACATAAGTTACCAGGGCAGAGTGTTGCATATGAAAGCCATCAGAGCCCCGGCAGAGTGAGAAATGGTCTCTGTGAATGTTTGGTTTCCCTCTGGGCAATTCGTGGCCACCACAGTAGGAGGTGGTGGGCATGTATTCAGTTCTGTTCTTTTGCAGCAGGGTCTTACACTGTAGCACTGGCTGGCCAGGAACTCACTATCCTAGGCTAGGTTGACCTTAAACTGTCCATCCTCCTGCCTCAGCTACCCCAGTATTCGGGTTACACCTGTGAGCTATGACATCTGCTTCAGTTTTGTGTTTAGTCTTACTTAACTGTTTTTGCATTTTACTGTATACTTCGTTTATTCTCCCCCCTCCCCCAAAACTGAGTACTTGGATTGTTTCCTTAGTGGCCAGAGCAGAGAGTTTCTCTTGCATTTGAAGACCATCTCCCAGCCTCACCCATCCCATGTCACCCAGATAAATCATTACTCCCTCCCCAATTTAATTCTAGCTAGATCTGGAAAAGTGGGAGGTATCTGAAGTCAGATCCACACTAGAAAAGAGACTGAAAATTCATGGAACTGTCCGTGGTTTGGGCCTTGGAAATTAAATTTTCTTAAAGATTCTTTTTACACCCACAAGTAAACATTAAAAACCTCAGAGAAGACCCTTTGCAAAGGTGGAGTTTCCAAGGGGGTGGGAGGGAGGCCAGGTAGGAGGGAGGAGACCAGTTCAGGTGTGCCTTCCAATAGCGACAGCTGGCCTCCATGGGAATCTCTCCACCCACCCCATTTTGCCTTTAAGAAATAAACGCTCGGAGCGAGTTTACAGCTCACGCCTCGGCCCTCGGGGAGCTCTTTCCGGCCACACTTCTATCTAAACCCCAGCTCACCCACGGCTTCGCAAGCTAACGCCATGAGTTTCCAGTTGCTAAGGGTAAGGAGCTTGCAGGGCATCTGAGACTCCAGACACCGGCTAGGCTGATGACCGCCGGCTGGAGAGGGCGTCTGCCAGCTCAGGGTCGCTCTCGCACTGTTGGCCGCCACCCTTGCCAGCCTTTGGCCACTGTGGGCCTCCTCTTAGCCTGGCGGCGACTAAGATAAGTGACTTAAGGCCGCGGGGCTCAGCTGGCCTAGAGGTGTGTGGAAGTATAGGACCCTAGAAGGCCCTTAGGTGTATGGGTCTCCCGCCCGCGCTCGGAGCGGTTAGGTAGCTCAGGGGACCGGCTCCGGAATGCCTTGGGAAGGTGACAAACCTGGGTCTACCTACTAAGCGATGGAGGGTCCTCGGGGGCAGGGCAGGGCAGTCTCATGCTTGCCTCCTTCGGGGTTCTGTAGTCTACTGGAGAGAGGCCTTAGATACCAGGTAACTTCGCTGATTGAGGAAGTTAAAACCAAATTCACCTTAGCTGCTCGGCAGGGAGCAGAACATAGGAGTATGAGCCCCAGACCTGGGACAGAACGGGATCCCTAGAAGCCTGGTAGATGCAAGGATCCTTAATTCCGCTTCATTTTGCCTTTTGGTGAAGAGTTGCCTGGTAGGAAGACCCGAAGGCCGAGAAACTGCTTCTGGCCCCTGCGACCTTGAGTTAGACTAGAGCAGTTCAGGGACCTGAGTGGGGCTGAGGCCTCTCAGTGTGCTTTTTATTCTGCTTGGAATTTAAAAATCAGTTGCTAGTATTTTGGAGCTCCCAAGGATTGGTGTCAGCAGCACCCCTGCGGTTAGTTCTGGACGCTTTTTGTATTTGTTAAAGGTATGTATTAATTTACGTATGTATTTAGTGTGTGTGTGTACGCGCACGTTCCATGGTGTGCTGTGTGTGTGCAGGTGGACAGCTTGCAGGAGTCAGTTCTCTCCTCCCACCGTGTGGATCCCGGGGATCCAACTTGTGTATTTAAACTTGGCGGCAAGCGCCTTTACCCACCGAGCCATCTCGCCGGCCTATTTGGGAGCTCTTTTAAAGCCTAAATCCAGCGCGTGCCCAAGCTAGGACAAGAGAGTGGGGCGTGGCTGGACACACTCCTCCAGAGATTTGCGACAGAAACTGATTTCTAGGGCCCTGCCCAATCCAGGCAAGCGGTAGTTGACAGAGGTCCTGCACCGTCCCGAGAGGGGCGGAACAGAGCTCCGGCACGTGGCGCCGCGCTTGTGAAAGTCCTTGGGGTCCACTTGCTCTCAGGAGCTCCTTCCCTAAGGCGAAAAGAGGAGTCTTGTCGGGAGGCCGTCCAGTTTATAGATAACTCCAAGCTGCCTTCTCTGGCCTGGGGTAGGGGTAGGGTCGGGGACAGGGGAATGGAGCCCCTGAACCGCGTTGCCAGAGTCACTCTCGGCTCGCGTGCTTCTTTAGAGGTGGTTCACATTCGTGACACCGGTGGAGGTGGACTTGCACACACCTGGTCACCTCCTGTCTGGTTTCCTAGGCCATCTGCTGGCTTTGAGGTGGCTCCTGGGTTGCCAGAGTGTGAGTGACTGCAGCCTCCCTAGGGGGCGGCAGAGCAGAGCCCCTGACCACCTGCCACTCCCACGTCTCCGCTTTGGCTGCGCGGGGACCTCATAGCTAGTTCTCAGCGGGGCGGATAGGGCGGGATGCTGAGTGGGCACCTTCCCCGGTCTTGGCTGCCAAGGGGCGCAGCCGCACGCGTCCGCGTCTTTCTGTTTGTTTAGAATGCGGGAGCCAAGGGAAGAAAAGATGAGCTCAAGGAAGGCGGAAGCTTCCCGCACCTGGACTGTGTGTCTAGGTCCCGACCCCCAAGCCCGGTGTGGGTGGGGCAGGGTCCCCCAGAGTCGCGGAGATCATGCGTGCGAACCTCCCTCTCCATTAAGAGCTGCGCTGTCGCTCTAGAGAGAACGAATAGCCTTGTCTAGCGGTTCCCAAGTCCCGAGATTCCTGAGAGGCGAGCTTGCAGACCCTCGCACCGCCTTTCTGTCTCCTCGCCAGCGCCAAAAGCTCGGGAGCAGAAAAGACTTGGGCTGCTTGGGCTAGCGCAGCTGCGGGAAGAACAGCGAGGGCCTGGGATGCGGTGAGCCGCACCCCAGGCCAGGGGAGGAGCCTCATCCCACCAGACACGGCATCTCGGGCGCCTCAGTCGCCTTCTAGAGAGAGAGCCTGGGACCTGACCTTCCCAGTCTTGGGACACCGAATCCAGTGCTTCCTGGAGCAGGCGCCCTCTCCTCCCGGTAATGCCAGGGCCTCTGTGTTTTAGAAGCTTGGTGTCAGGACTGAGAGCCTTTTAAGCTTTGCCGGAAAATCCCCTTGTTCCTACTTCCTGGGTTTATTAGGGCAACTGGTCGAAAAATCACCTTGCATGTGGCTGTAGCGATGGGGGGGACCGGTTGGCTTGAAAGACATCTATTTTGATTTTAGTTACTTTATTTTAGGCCTATCTGGGTCTAAACAAAAGCTTATACAATCCAGAGGAGCAGCAGGAAGATGGTAAACAACTTTATTCTGTGGGTAGGGGACGCACGTCCACAACAAGTCCTGGCCACCGGGCTGATGGGTATCAAGGATTGCATAATTGGCTTCGGAATCAAACCGAAGTAGTCCCTGCCTCCAGTTCCCTCCGAACGTTTGAAGCCAATCTCCACATACTGTTAGGATAGAACAACACAATTAGCTCTCCAGAATTATCGACCTTGTGTTTGGAATGAAAAAAAATCTCCTATAATAATTGGGCCAATTTATTTCGTTTCTTTGAATTTAAAAACATTAACATTGAATGTTGCTTTAGGGCTGGGCAGCATTCCGTGGAAGGAGGCTTTGCTTTCTGCCTTCTGTGGGATGAGGTGTATACATCTCTCCAACGGTGACCTGTAGCCCCTTCCCACTTCCCGGCCCTTCCACACCCCACCCGGCCCATGGCGCTGGAGGTTTGTTCTGCCTGGAACATCTTTTCCCGGGCGGGTTGAGGCTTCTGAATGGCTCGCCCGTGCCAGCTGAGGAACCGGCACTCTGCAGGGCTGGGCATCGCAGCAGGGATGGGCCTGGGCGGGGGAGCTCGGGTCTCCTCCAGCCGCGGCCAGCAGCCAGAGATACACCTTCGGGCGACAGCGGTGACACGCCGCCCGCCGTTGTCCGATTTATTCTGATATATTACGGCGAGTTGTCTCTTCGGAACTGGGGGGGGGGGGCAGAGCCTGGGAGTGGGAGGCAGACTCTTCACAAGGTCTCCTCGCCTACTCCGGGGGCAGGACGATAAAGTACCCAGGGAGAGGGGAAGGGGAGACACTAGGGCATTGAGGGGCTTCAGCTGCTTCCCAGCCTGGAGTCTCTATTGGAGTGGCTGGGGCGGGATGTCAGGGAACCCCCAGGAATCGAGCCACCTCGGAAGTGAGTCTCCAAGTGACTTCCATCTTTTGGAGGAGGATGGAGGAAGGTTCTTGAGGTGGGGAAATCTCGGTTGTCTACTCTGACAATCTCAGGTGTGCAAGGGGGCTGGCGAAGGAAGCCCCGTTCGGGTACCCAAGGCTGACAGGTCTGCGGTTGTCAAGAGACTGCCCACTGATGCCCCTGCAAGCCCCTCGCGACGCCCGTTCCTGCGAGACGCCAGGCAGGGTGCGGGGCGGAGCTAGGCAGGGACTGGCTGGGGGCTGCCCCGCCCGGCGCCTGGGCCTCCGTGCCGGCCCCCGGGGAGGAGTTATGATAATTTCCTTCTCATTAAGGCGTTCGGGTCCCCCGGCTATCGCCGGGACGCTCTGTGAGGGTGAGGCTTCTCCGGTCCACGGCTGCGGCCTCTACACACCCACGGCGGCCACATCTACGCGCACAGCCACCGATGCGCGTCCAGTGACCAGGACAGCGAGGCCCGCGCGTGGCGGGGGTGGCGGCAGACGCCTGGCCACCGTGACCCCGATTGTGGATTTACCGCTCGGGGGGTGGGGGGAGCCTGGATTTAACTGGCGACTGTTTTGGGGGACTCCGGACGCCATGTTGTGGAAAATAACAGATAATGTCAAGTATGAAGAGGATTGCGAGGTGAGCGGGGGCTAGGGAACGCAGCCCCGCCGGTCTGAGCAGCGTCCCGGGGCCGCAGGCCGAGGCTGGGGACGTTCGCGCGGAGCCCTCGCCTCTGATCGGGATGGGGGGCCAGTTCCCTGGACACCCCTTGGCCATCTCCTGAGCCCCTTGTTGAATCGGGTCTTGCCCCTCGGGAACAAGGCCTGGTAAGAGCGTGGCAGATCCACCCGCAGAGCTCAACAGTGGGTTTCCACGAAGCGCACACCCCCCCCCTTCCCGTTTTCCCCGAAGAGCGTCCTGTCTCCGACTCTCAGACGTGGCTTTTTCCCACGAAGTCTGTTCAAAGTGCCCACGGAGGCCTCCCTGCCGACGACACCTTTACGGAGTCTTCTCCAAGACAGGCTTGTCACCTGCCCCGCTACCTCCTCGGGAAAGAAAAAAAAATCCAAACAACTGCAGCTTGGTTTTCAAGAGAAGTGGGGGCTGGGGACTACGGGGTGGGGGTGAGGCCAGATGGGGCCTTGAGCGCTCGCGAGTACTCCATCCTGTCGGACAGGTTGAGCTAGAGTTTCGGAGAGTAGGAGGGAGGGAGGCGACGAGCGGGAAGAGGAAGAAGACTCAGGCGGCGCTAGGCGAGCGCTGGGGAGCGAGGAGCGAGGAGCCAAGGCAGCCAAGCTGCTGGAGCGCACAGCTCCCCGCACGACCTCGAGGGGCTGCCCCTGTTTGCAGGCACGGGCGCTTCCGCTAGGGGGCGACAGTGCCCCGCTCCTGTGTCCCCGCTACCCTTGTGACCCCCGGGACTGATGAAGACACATCTTTTAGGAATTAAGTCTGATCGCCTTGGGGCGAGGGGACGTGCGCAGGCAAAGGTTGCCCAATTTGGCAGGCTTTTCATTTCTTCTCTGCACTGGGATGTGTGAGAACCTTGACAGTAGCCGGGCTGGAAGACCTCACTTCCTAAGGCGCAGAAGACTAGGGCCTGGCTAGCAAGGAGCACTGCTCCAGTCCCACGTGTTGGCGCCCAAGTCTTTTCGGACGACCTTCCCTATCTAACCTTACCTGGGAGTGTCGCTTGCCTGGCGTTCTCGCCTTGAAGGGAGTGAGAAGGGGGTGGTTCTTAGGGCGGGGGAGATGCGCTTTCGCCTGCCTTGCGCATTATTCGCGCCGGCCGCTTTCGGCACGCCGCTGCGACATGGGACGGCCGGTGAGCGAAAGCACTTTGCGCCGAGTTTGCCGCTCTCCGACCTCCTAAGGCGCGGGTTGCTGCCACAGCCACGGCCTCTGCCTGAGGGTGGCCTAGAGCTCGCTCTTGGCACCTCCGAGCGCTGCCTGCAGCGCAGCGCTGGAGCCTTCCTCAGCATGCCCGTAGGACTTGTTCCCACAGTTCTTAGACTGGTGGTTTACAACGAAGTCCCTGGGGCGCACTGTCCTCGGGTGCCCTCGGGCTCAGGGCTGGGTCAAGACAGATGGGGCGAACCTAGTGGAGCGTCCAGGTGCTCCTCCCTTGGCTTGCTTGTTCGCTGTAGCAGGGTTTCGTCTTAACCGGGTTTCTGCTGTTTCTCTCCCAGGATCGCCACGACGCGAGCAGCAATGGGAACCCGCGTATCCCCCACCTGTCTTCTGCCGGACAACACCTTTACAGCCCCGCGCCTCCTCTCTCGCACACCGGGGTTGCAGAGTACCAGCCGCCCCCCTACTTCCCGCCGCCGTACCAGCAGCTGGCATACTCGCAGTCCGCCGACCCCTACTCGCACCTGGGAGAGGCTTACGCTGCAGCCATCAACCCCCTGCACCAGCCTGCGCCCACCGGCAGCCAGCAGCAGGCCTGGCCGGGTCGACAGAGCCAGGAGGGCGCTAGCCTGGCCTCACACCACGGCCGCCCTGCTGGCCTGCTGCCCCACATTTCGGGGCTGGAAGGGGGTGCGGTGAGTGCCCGGCGGGAAGCCTACCGCCGTTCTGACCTGCTGCTGCCTCATGCGCATGCCCTGGAAGCCGCTGGCCTGGCAGAGAACCTGGGGCTGCACGACATGGCTCACCCCATTGAAGAGGTGCAAGTGAGCAGCAAGGGTGGGGTGGAGGGATCCTACCTTACTGCTCCGCTTACCCTCCAGCCACTACACTTTCCCCAAAATTTAACAGAAATTGTCATTTTCCCCCAGAATGTGGACGACCCGCACCTGCTTCTACACGATCAGACTGTCATTCGCAAAGGTAAACATTGACTGTTGGTGTGACCCCAACCTGTAAAGTTGCCCCTTTTCTGGCAAAGTGGGGGTACCTAGTGGAGGAGGGGCCTGGCGATGACTCCCCAAAAGACTTACCTTTGTAGTAGAAAGGCATTATTTTCTGACCCGAACGAAAAGAACTCTGAGGAGCTGTAATTTTAAAAGATTTTTGGTGGTGGTAGTATTTTTGAAACAATGCTTCATTCTGTACCTTCTTAGTGCTGGTATAACAGGTGGGAGACTGTAATTTAACTTGGGTAAAAAGACAAACAGCATCTTAGTTTTCTGAGTCTATGACAATTTTTAACTGTTGAAAAAATTGATTCAATTTTACTTTTTAGAAGTAAAGTGTATTACGTGAAGGGGGGTATGTATGAAGGTCAAAATCCGACCTGTAGCTGGGCGTTGGTGGCATACGCCTTTAATCCCAGTACTCAAGAGGCAGAGGCAGGTGGATCTCTGAGTTCCAGGACAGTCAGGGCTACACAGAGAAACCCTGTCTTAGAAATATATATACATATTTCTATCTCCAACTTGCTGAAGTCGGTTTTCTCTTTCTACTCTATGGGTTCTGGAGATTGCACTTCCATGTCAGGCTTGGGAGCAAGCACTTCACTGCTGAGCCTTCCCGCTGCTGTATAGCTATTGGAGAGGCCCTTAATTCTGACACTATTTATCGGCTTCTCCTAATATACTGCCTTAATAAGGACAGCCTTTGGGGATTTTATAGGAGGGAGGGGATTGGGGAAATCGGATTACAGTGAGTGGGTGGCTCCTGATTAAGTTAGACACGATACCAGTCTATTTGAGGGGAAATGGAATCATTCTGAATTATAGGTGGTTGTGGTCTTGATACATTAGTAAATTGGGAGAAGATGGGGTTGGGAGAAAGACCTGGAAAACAAACTATCATCTCAGAATAAACTTAAACAGAACCGTGTCAGCTGCACCGGAAGGGTTTGGTGGCCCATCTAACCGAGTCCCATAGCTTCTGTTCACTAGTGGAGGGGGAGGGGAAGGTGCCATTTATTTCGCATTGAAGCAGTCTTCTGAAAGCAAATGTTTTAATTAAACAGATTACCGTGATGGCCAGGAACTGGGAGGAAAAAACCCAACTCCTCCACACACGGAATCTCAACTAATTAAGGTTCCGGAGGTGTTAACTCATGATGTCAGATTCCAGTCTTTGAAGAATGAATACGGCTTTTAAAAGCCTTCTTGCAATATGTAGTTGTGTGTGTGGACTTTTCTGAAGGCCAACTTCAGCTTCAGTTTGCCCTTTTGAAAGGGCTCTGTCCCTCCTGTTTAGTGACAGACCCTTTTTACTGTCCCCTACAGGACCCATTTCAATGACCAAGAACCCTTTGGGCCTCCCGTGCCAGAAGGAGCTGGTGGGAGCAGTCATGAACCCCAGTGAGGTCTTCTG
Organism: Onychomys torridus; assembly: GCF_903995425.1. Lineage (NCBI taxonomy): Eukaryota > Metazoa > Chordata > Mammalia > Rodentia > Cricetidae > Onychomys > Onychomys torridus. Next base: position 131,119,266 of record NC_050446.1, read on the forward strand.
CTCGGTGCCAGGAAGACTGTCCCTGCTCAGTTCCACATCTAAATACAAAGTGACGGTGGCTGAGGTACAGAGGCGACTGTCACCACCCGAATGCCTAAATGCCTCGCTCCTGGGAGGTGTGCTCAGAAGGTGACACATGTTCAGGGCCCCCTGGGGGTTGGGTAGTTGGAGGTGCATATGTACGAGGGCCTGGAGGTATTTTTAGCATTTATGTAACTTTTATATCTTAACACTGAATTCTAATCTGTGTAAAGAGAGCTTTTTAGTGCATGTCTTCTTTTCGAAAGTGCCAAATGCAGAAGGTGCTAAAACATCAGTAACAGGTTATCATTTGGTTTGGATTAAGAGACAGCGGCTGCATGGAGTGGGGAGACTTCTAATGTTTGTCTCCCCAGGGAGTTTCTTGGGGACTGCTAACTGTGGAAGTTTTTCTGCACCCCCACTAGTGGCAGCATTCTGAGATTTTTTTTAAAAGGAGGGTTAGTCTGGTTAGTTTATTCTTTGAGAGCAGCCAACATTCTTTTTCACACAGAGCAAAATCCAAAAATGGAGGCCGGTCCCTTCGGGAAAAGTTGGACAAAATTGGGTTGAACCTTCCAGCTGGGAGACGGAAAGCGGCCCACGTCACTCTGCTCACGTCTCTCGTGGAAGGTCAGTGAGGCTGTGTTTTCCTTTCTGCTGACTTCAAGACTGTCTGAGAGAAACATGACTGTCAGGAGCAGATCACACACGGAGAAATGAAAGCAGTTTGGATTGTGTCCACTGCAGTGAATCCTAACACTCGACATGGTGTTTACACCTCGGACTGCTTTTGTATGTTGTTTGGGGGCTTCACTCAGAAAGTCAGTGTTACCCAAATTTTGATTTTTCTGAATCTAACTGTGAGGTCATACGGAGGGGCAAAACTTGGCTACAGTGAACTAGCCTTTGAGAGTCGAGGAGCAGCCCGTCAATGGCAGGGCAGGCCCTTCGAGAGTCAGAACTGCTGTGTTCTGGTGTATTTTTCTAGCTTTGGGGTATCAGGATACTGCTCAGTGTATATAATGGGTGCTAGCTCAATTTACCATTTCTCCTCTTCCATCAAAAGGGGTTTTTTTGTTTTGTTTTGTTTTGTTTTTTAAGGGATGAAATCCATCATCCACACATGAGCCCCTTAAGCCATTCCTGAGGGTCCTAGCTACGCCAGTCCAGTTTTTGAATGTAGACCCTCCCCCCAGCCTGGAAGGTAGCCAAGAATGCCAGGCAGCCTTTAAAAGAAAAGTAAATAGTTAAAGTGAGGAGCACATTGTTACCGAACACTATGGTGCCTCCCCTGGGTCCCTGGGCCCCTGCGCTGCTGTCAGCCTGGCCTAGTGCTGGCTGCCTTAAGGCTGAGGATGGCCACAAGAAGGAGGCTCTCCAGAACACTTTCTTTCCCTTGCCGCATGGTGTGACTGCGGTGCTGAAAGGGCCTTGGCAGAGTCGCCCCCCATGCCTTTCCACTGTGCCTTTGGAGGTCAGGGTGAGCAGCGGAGGCCTGACTGAGAACAGCTGTCTTGCATGGAGAATGGGGGAGGGGTAGGGGTTTCTAATGAGGCTCTGCCAGGCTTCCTGACTAGCCACACTGAGAAATTTAAATGAGATCTGTGTTCCAACAGTGGCTCCGGGATTCTGACTCACCTCAGGCCTGCCTCTCCACAGTCTGGGCTCTCAGAGCTGTCTGGGCTTGAGGCCTGAAGCCAGGTCACCTTTACTGGGAGAGGAAAAGATGGTTTTTCTCCCCCTTACCCTACTCCCCACTCCTGGGATGAGGCTTTCTAATTGTTTTCAGTTAGGAAAAAGCCCCACCCTCCGCCCGGACCTCAGTCTCTTTTCAGCCCAGGACAGCCTTGAACCTTAGGTTCCTCAGAGCAGTGGCTGTCCGCTTATCACACCGCTATGCTAGTTTCTTCCCCTTTTCTGGATTGTCTTGGTGACTGAGTCTCCCTTATCCCAGGCTAACTGTGTAGCCTAGAATGAACTTGAATTCCCTCTGCCTTCACCTCCCTAGAATTTTTTTTTTCTTTTTAAGGAGTGGTGATATATACACCGTTAACACTGGGGACACATCTCTTGACTTCAAGGCTAGCTTGGTCTACATAGCAAGTTATAGTCTAGCAGGGCTACAGGGTGAGACCCAGTCTTGAAAGAAAGATTCTAGATTACCACAGTATGAGGCATGGTGGACATTCCAGGAAAGACACAAAGCTAAACAGAGACAAAGAAAAAAGTAACGAAGAAGCTGGGTGGTGGTGGCCCACACCTTTAATCATAGCACTTGGGAGGCGGAGGCAGGTGGATCAGGTGGATCTCTGAGTTCCAGGATAGCCAGGGCAGTTACACAAAGAAATCCTGTCTTAATCTGCCCACCTTCCAAAAGGAATAACACAGAGAAAAGTGAGCACCCGATGACAGCTCAGAGTGCCTTGTGCCTGGTTTCACTTTAGAAGACAGATGACTTACTGACCACAGCCATTCTCAACCCTAAACCTCTTGGGAACTGCTGGTTATTACAGGCGAAGCCGTCCATTTGGCCCGGGACTTCGCCTATGTGTGTGAGGCTGAGTTTCCCAGTAAACCAGTGGCTGACTATCTAACCAGACCTCATCTTGGGGGTCGAAATGAGATGACCACGAGGAGGAGCATGCTGCTGGCAGCACAGTGAGTATTTGGCTTGCACAGACCCACGATCTCAACCAGAATTCCGCTGCCTAAGGGAATGCCAACCTCGAGTAGAGTGCAGAAAAGGGAACCATGGTGAATTGCTTCATCCCAGGTGGCCTGGAGGCTGCTGACTGGGCTCACAGCACTCACAACACCCTGTTGACTGCATTTGCATATATTCAAAAATTTGTGCAGCTGGTGTGAGCCTGTAATGCCAGCATTTGGGGAGTGGAAGCAAGAGGAGCAAAAAAGTTCAAGGTTATCCTCAGCTACAAAGTGAGTTCCAAGGCTAGCCTGGGCTACTTGAGCCTGGTCCTCTTGACCTTGGCCAGGTGGCTGGACTAATCTACTTATCTCTTGTTGGGGCAGCTGAGATTAAATGGAATTCAGGCCCTGGCACGTGATCGGTGTGGGGATGTGGCAATCAAAGGTTAATATGAGCCAGGGTGTCTCACTCACAAAGCACTTGCCTAGCATGCAGGCAAGCCCCCCATTTGATCCCCAGCACTGCGTAAACCAAGAATAGAGGTGAATGCCTGTGATCTCGGTGCTGGAGAGATAAACGCAGGAAGAATATAAATTCAAGATCATTCTTGGCTCCCTAGTGGGTTCAAGGCCAGCCTTCACCTTTTGAGATGTCTCAAACACTAAATAAATAGAAATTTAGTAAGTAAGTACATTCTCCTTTTCAAGTTTAATGGGGGGCGGTGGTTATTCTGTCAAGAGCCCCAGATATAGCTAAACAACTGACTGTCTTCACAGGCAAGTGTGCAAAGAATTCACAGACCTTCTCAGTCAAGACCGAACACCCAACGGGAACAACAGGCCGGCCCCGATCTTGGAGACCAACATACAAAACTGCTTATCTCATTTCAGTCTGATAACTCACGGCTTTGGCAGCCAGGCCATCTGTGCTGCAATATCTGCAGTGCAGAATTATATCAAGGAGGCTTTGATCACCATTGACAAGTCCTATATAAACCCTGGAGACCAGAGTCCTGCTGATTCCAACAAGACAATGGAGAAAATAGAAAAGCACCGGAAATAAAGTGGGGTGCACAGAGGCCAGAGTGGAAAGGGAGAGGACAGAAGCCCTTCACTGGGGCAACCTGGGAAGCACCAGCCGCGGGCAAGCAGTTACCATCCACCTCACCCTGGACCTGCCTTGGAATCTTTGTGACTTTTCTGTTTAACCCTGGACATACTATCCCGAAGCAATTTGGTCTGGTCTTTTTACTCATTAAACATTTATTTTTTTGAAATCCATTCCCTCTCTTGAAAGGTGCTATAAGTTTGGAATCCCTTTGTGAAATCCCCCTGGGCTAATGAGAAACCCCACACTGAGCTGCTGACAGGGCAGATGGATGGGAGATAAAGGGATCAATCATAACTTATTTTTTTTCTGTGTTAAGATCATGTCTGGCTTTTATGTCACTAAAATATTTATCTAAAACATTAGTATTTATCTAGCTTTCCCTGTCCCCTCAGTGATGACACCTTCTGGTAGGAGGCAAAAGTCGGATGTTCTTAGCAGATCCTCACCATAGTACGTGTCAGGCTTCCAACCTCATGTTCATAAGGGGGGGGTCTCCTGGTTCTAAGGAATTTAGAAAGCAAAGCCTGTTGATTGTTTCATGCTTCCTTCCTCTTAAAAAAATGTTGAAAGTTTAAAATCCTTTAGATAGTGGAATTTTTTAAATGATCTGTTCCTTTAAGGTATAGAAGCTTTATTTGCATATTTATTTCATATCTTGATTATTTTTTTTCCACGTAAACTTGAAGAGGGTAGGCATACAGCAGCGCCTGTCATCCCCAAGTCCCCAAGGAGGCTCTGTTGAGAAACTGTTGCGTGTACAGATTTTATTTATGCATAATTTAATGGGATCTGTAAATACTTCTTATGACTTTTTGAGAAATAGGATTCGATTTTAATATTGACTTTAATGGTGATGGATGACACGCACCTCTAGATTTTATGCATAGGCACACAGGGTATTGAGCCTGAACCTGATCCAGGGCTGATGAAACACTATGTCTCATTCCTTCGGGCTGAACCAGAAGAGTAGAGTATAGTTTGTGTGGGTGAAGTGTGGATTGAAATTGAACTCCTATGCCTGTAAGTGCTCCCTAAATAATTGTGTGTATGATACCTGTATAATAAAAATATTCTCGATAGAATCTGTGAAAGTCTGGTTCTGACCCCTCCCCCCTCCTAGATGAGTGGGCTCAATCAGGGCTAACTTGAGGCTTGATTGTGGCTTAGTTAATTCTGGAGATGGAGTAAGGAAGTCTTGGGTGTGGTGAAAGGACCTTGGAGCTTTTTTCCTCTCCCTAATGAGGCTGCTCAACTGCCCCATATCTCTCATCTTGCCCCTCATTACCTGAGTATCAGCACCTGGGGGTTCAGGGTAGGGCAGTTTGCCTTTTTTTTTTTTTTTTTTTTTTTTTGGTGATGAGCCTCTGCTGTTCTGTGGTACCCCAAGCCTAGGGTCAGTTTTGAGAAGTGTTAGGTATCATCGAATACTACATTCTTCACTGGCATGCCTTGGGCAGGTCTTCAGGAGAGGAAATGACCTCAATCAAACCCGAGTGGTGACCTGGGGCCTCAGTGTGTTCAATGGAAAGAGAATCCTCCATCATTGGAGACAGTGAAGGCTATCCACCCAGGGTTCCCTCATTTTGTCCGACTGGTGAGTTGGAGGTAGCGCAGGAGCCTGGGGGACTGTGTGTTTGTTTGGAACTTGGATGCACACTGCCTGTGCTTGGTTTCTGGTTCAAGTGGCCTGGCATAGCCAACAGGAAGTGAGAGGTTAATAGTTTGGCATGCATGGCTGGGCTTCAAAGGGAAGTGGGGGCAGGAGGATTTTCCACTTTGGATAAAGTCATAGCTTCAGCTCCGTTCTTGTAATCCTTAAATTCCTAATCCCCTCCCCAGTGCACAGCCACTCCTGACTTCACATTGGCATGGGATGTTCTTAAGTAATTTAAGCACTGCCAACCCTATATTTGCTCTTGGCAGCTTATCCTTGGTCCCGGTACATCCCCATTAAGTTGAATTTATCTGGTTGATATGTCAAGATCCGCAATTGGCTTTGCTTTCAAGCAGAGAAAAGAGGTCTTAGGTTGGCAGTTATTTCTCAATCAAGACTTAAGATACTGGGTGTAGAAAGAAAGTCACGGGGGTAAAGGGCTGAAAGAACGAGGATGATTTTCTTATTGGCAATCCTGCTTTGGGACCAGAGGGCGGATCTTAGCTCCCTAGAAGTCGAACAGCCGAAAAGAGCCACAGACAGGCTTTCATGCTTGGCTTGGTGCTTACATCTTATGGATACCCTTATGTAAGGGACAAGTTCCCCACATCTGGTGTCAGATGCCTCTGAGCTGGTACCCGGTGAAGCAGAACCAGATACTCCACAGGGAAGCCATAGACACCTTGCCAGCTGACAATGTTCCCACGGAGCTTTAGCCCACTAGTAAAATAAGGAGCTGTGCCTTTTGGCCTCAGATTCAAGACCATTTGAACCTGAGCAAGATTTATTTATTTGTTTGTTTAAGATTCACCCAAGTGAGCATCCCTGCTTTGTGCCTATGCTCTGGCCATGTGCTGGCTGTCTCACATACTGCTGCCTTTATTTCTATGTGTCTGCATGTGTGCATGTATGTGCATGTGTGTGCGTGCTTGTGGCGATTACGTCAGGTGTCTTCCTCTATGGCTCTCCACCTTAATTTTTGAGATGGCATCACTCACAGAACCAACAGCCCACTATTTCAGCTAGGCTGCTGGCCAGAGAGCTTCAGGGAGCTTCCTGTCTACCTCACCGGTACTGGCATTCTAGGTGTGTGCCACTGAGCCCAGCTTTTAAAAAGAAATGTATTTATAATTTTTACTTTCTGTGTCTGTGTGAGTGGTTGCATATATATGTACTGTATGTGTGTGTGTGTATGTGCCTATATACAACTGGAGTTACAGGTGGTTGTGAGCCAGCAGATGTGGGTGGAGAGAACAGAGCCCAAGTCCCCTGAGAGAGCAGCAAGTGCTCTTAGCCACTGAAATGTTTCTCCAGCGCTTCATGCCTGGCTTTTTGATGGGTGCTAGGGATCCAAATTGAGGTCCTCATGCTCACAGCAAACACTGACTCTTTAGAAACAAGGTTTTGCTATGTAGCTATGACTGCCCTGAAATAGACTATGTAGCTCAGGCTAACCTTATGGTCACAATCCTCTGTCTCCCCCTCTGGGGCAGTGGGGTTGGGATTATAGGCATGCACTGCCATGCCCAACTATGAACTTCCCCTTTTTAAGGCACATGTTGTCGCTGCCCTCTGGGAAAAGTACTTTCAACAGGCTCCTTTGTCCCAGCTTGCTGAAGGAAAGCCAGTGTGTCTGAAGGTGCACGCTGCCCAGAATTCCATGCCCATAAGGGAAGTCTTGGCAGGACCATGCATCTCTTTGCTGTCATCTGGGTACCTGGCACCTACAAGGCGCCCCTTCACCTTGCACACAGCACACCTGTAGGTTCTCTGAGAGGCTGGGGAGACTGTTTTCTGTAGCTGTTCACGCTTGCCTTATCTTCCATGTGCGTGTGATTCGAGACATGGGTTAGGCAAGAGACAAGGCAGCTGTTTCTCATTTGAGATGATTCCGTAACAATGGTGGGCATTCTTTCCTTTTGGGGGGGTCTGATGTGAGGCTGAGCTCTGAGACCTCAACTTCCTGGATTTGAACGTTAAAAACCAAAGCGAAACAAGGTAGGGTCACAGACGGGTGAGAAACAAAGGGATTTTTCTGAGGGCTGAGCTCAGCCTGGGGCTCTGGAGCCCAATGCCTGCTTCCCCGGGAAAACGCTGGCTAATGTATGTTCCTGAAGAGGCTGCAGATGGCTTCTGATGACCTCAGAATTTCTCCAGCCTTGACTTTCTACAGGTGGTTAGAACAGTGTCCCAAAGCGACAGCTAAATCTGCCTACCTTTGTGTGCATGGAAATAACTTTGAAGTGGCTGTTGTCTGTCAGTCATATAGGGGATGAGTGTGTGGTTCCTTGAAATGTATTTGGCAGATGACAACCTTGCATTAGGACAGATAATGGGGCTCTCTGTGGGTCCTGTATTGGCCGTGACCCTTTGCAAGGTCACCTTTAGCCAGCAAGGGTTCCCCAGGGTTGGAGATGGAGGAAGGCCTTTCTGTTTTCCACACTGCAGGGCTTCCACTCACAAACATGTTTTCTGGACTAGATGTTTCTCTTGAATGATATGTTTACTTTCCCATCAGCGCTTCTGTGCCTTGGGCTTCCCTTCCTGTCCTCATTTGCCTGCTGAGGCCTATGGGTCATTCTCTTCCAGAAAGGATGGAGGCGACGGGTGCCATCAAAACCTGCCCCTGACTCTGCACATCCAGGTTGGCATCTTGCCTAATGTCCATTTCGATGCTAAGAATCAAATCACACCTTGGACGTCTTTGCTAATAACGGGGTAACGGGGAACATTATCTTCTGCAGAGATGAACTTGACCTCCTGTTTTTTTGTTTTTTTGGGTTTTTTTTTGTTTTTGTTTTTGTTTTTCGAGACAGGTTTTCTCTGTGTAGCTTTGCGCCTTTCCTGGAACTCGCTTTGGAGACCAGGCTGGCCTCGAACTCACAGAGATCCACCTGGCTCTGCCTCCTGAGTGCTGGGATTAAAGGCGTGCGCCACCACCGCCGCCCGGCAATTAAAATGACTTACATTACAGTCTGTATTTCCTGGATCACTCGTTTCTGGCACAAGGATACAAGTCATTTTCTTGCTTCTTTTGGATAACATCTCCCTGGGGGAAATGGTAGGAGAGGGTGGAAACTGAAGTTGAAAGGCCTGATTCCAGAGACCTAGCCGAGGGAAAGCTTTGTTAAGGTTTTTAGGGTGGTGTGTGAGTAAGGTGTGTATTATTTGGGGATTGTCTGCGTTTTTTAAGGAGAGGTCCTCACAAGCGACGGAAGTTGGAAAGATGTCACAGCACCTAGCCCTCGTTGGTTCTAAGGATACTGAGATTTTTTGGGTCAATTATGTCCCCCAAAAACTGTGTTAAAGTGGAGTCTAGGGAGGTAGCTCTGTCAGTACAGTGCTTGCCTAGCAAGCCAGAGAACCTGAGTTAGGTCCCCAGAACCCACGTTTAAAAAGCCAGGTGTGGTGGCTAGTCTGTATGAACCCTGGGGAAGTGGTGGCGGGAAGATCCGGGTCTCAGTGAGACCCAAGTGGCGAGCCTCTAAGTCAATGAGAGACTGTCTCAAATGAAGTGGGAGGCATTACTAAGAATGACAGTGGAGGTTCTCTGCCCTCTACTGTAAGTTCCAACACACCACACAGCCACATAAAAAGCGAAGGTGTGTTGGCTTGGGGGATGGCTCAGAGGGGAAGGGCACTTGCTCTCCAGCGTGAGGACCTAGTTGAATCCCCAGCAACCACACAAAAGGTTTGGGGGTTGAAGAGATAGCTCAGTAGTTAAAAACCCCCATGCTCTCACAGAGGCCACAATTGTGGCCCCAGCACCCACAAGTGCTCACAACCATTGTCACTCCAGTTCCAGGAAATTTGACCCCCTCTTTTGACCTCTAAGGGCACACACAAGACATGTGTGTGTTACACAGACATATAAGCAGGCAAAACAGTTCTACATGTTTGTGTCCCTGACTCTGAGGAGAGGTTTTGTGTGTGTGAGTGACAGGATGGGTAGGTCCCAGGAGCTTTCAAGCCAACCTACCTAGCTGAAATGGGAGCTTTGGAGTCAGTGAAGGAACAGATATCAAGGCAATAAAGGAAGTGTCTTAGTTAGGGTTTCTATTGCTGTGAAGAGTCACCATGACCATGGCAACTCTTATAAGGAAAACATTTTATCAGGGAAGCTCATTTACAGTTTCAGAGGTTCAGTCCATCATCATCATGGCAGGGAGCATAGCAGCATGCAGGCAGACATGGTGCTGACTACATCTTGCTCAGAAGGCAACAGGAAGCGGACTGTCACACTAGGCAGTATCTTGAGCATAGAAGACCTCAAAGCCCGCCCCCACAGTGACACACTCCTTCCACACCTACTTCAACAAGGCCACACCTCCTAACATGCCACTCCTGATTAGATTATGAAGGTCAATTACATTCAAACTACCACAGTAGGGATAAAGAAAGACACATGCTCATGTCAGCTCACATACCGGCACACCCATGTGCATGAAACACACACACACACACACACACACACACACACACACACACACACACACACAAAATGCTAAAGTCCTAACCCCCAGTACCTCAAAATATGACCCTATTTGGACATAGAGTTGTTTCCAACCTTGAAAGAAATCATAGTGGAGTGGACCTTCATCCAGTATGACTGGTTACAAAACAATGAAAATAGCTAAAGACAGTGTTCATGTCTGTACTCCCAGTACTCAGAGACTTGCTGTTAGTTTGAGACGAGGCTGGTCTACATAGCAAGTTCTAGTCCAGCTGGGGCTACATAATGAGACTTTTTTTTAAAAAATGTTTTTAGGTTATTTTGTATGCCTGAGGATAAGGGGTGGCAGGTTACAACATGCACCTGGAGGCCAGAGGACAATTTGAGATTACAGCACATATCACCACCAGGTTCTCCATGGTCAGTTACCAGCTTACAGTCACTTCTGACCCACTGCACTTTCTAGAATGCTCTGTAAGTAAGTACATGCAGCAGGATTCTTTTTAAGCCCAAGTTTTTTCCCTTAGCACAAGGCACTTGTGATCTGTCTGGGCTGCTGCCTGTTCCAACAAATAGTCTGAAGCCCAGCTACTGTACTGTGTGTTTGCATCCACTATGGCTGTCAGAGGTGATGGACACTTGGGTTGTTTTCTTTGTTATCTTTCCAAAGAAACCTGCTAAGAGCGGTTATGTACACATCTCCATGCCTTCCTGTCTCTGGGGAAATACCCTGGGTGGCTGAGTCATCCCGTCATTAGAGACATCCCTCCTGTACTGTGTCCATGGTGGGAGCTTGGCCTGGCATGAGAAGAGAGAGGCATGACCTAGCTTTAAGCCATCCTCCATTTCCCAGGGGCTAGATTCATCTTGTTATCTCTAAGATTCTGACATCATTCTGGGTACTGGGACTCAGTCTTTTCCTTTTTTCTTTTTTTTTAGATTTTTATTACATTTATTTATTTACTGTGGGGTGTGTGTGTGTGTGTGTGTATGTGCATGTGCACCAGCCATTCCTTTGGGGAGGGGAGTGTAGGACTCAGTGCCCCTGCTTCACCATATGAGTCCTAAGTTATTAAAACATCGTAAATGCCATACTCTGTAGACCTCTGAAGGCTTTGAAGATGACCTGTCTATTTAACATAAATCTCTGCTTAACCTTGAAAACACCTAATGTGACTACAAGTTCAATTATAATGACTACCTACTAACTTTCATTTCTTTATATCCTAATAATTGGTAATAATAACATTCAAAGATTAGCAAATTGCATTACATTGTTAAATGAACTATATAGGTACAATATCCTGAACAAGATTAAAAATATATGTACAGCATTTTCTAACAATATCAATCTCAATATATATAATTTATATACAATATATAAAAATACAATTCAATGTAAAGTATTTAAAACTAGTCTTTTAAAAGTAGATTCAATAATCTACCTTTTATCTATATCATATCTATATCCTCTTTTTTCTTTTCAGAATAGATTCTTTAATCTATCATTTGTATATATCTTTTTTTCTGAGTAGATTCAATAATCTACCTCTTATCTATATCCTCTTTTTTTTTTTCAAACAAGAACCTTAAATCTAATCTCCTTTGTTAAGCCCTATTCCTGACCATTAACAACAACTTGTAACCAACCCTCCTAAACAACAAAAATATCCCTAACCCGAAACGCATTGAAAGACCAAAAACCACCCGCCCCACCCCACCTATTGGGGAATGTGGGAGTCATGTTCTTAAAATTGCTTCTTGCTGTTTGTGGGTGAAGGCATCTTTAGGGGATCCTGAAAAGAAAATTATTGGGTTAATTGTCAAGTTCTGGGAGAGGTAACTATATCCTTTGTTGTTCGGTCTCTACATAATGCCAAAGTGTAGGACTTAACTCAAGTCCTTGTCCGAGGAGTCTGGGAGGCTGGATCACCTCAGCTAGCCATCTCAAAATTGTTCTGAGCAGTTTGTAGTCCAAAACTGATCTTTGGGTGATGTTTGTCAGCTTAGTGGTATTATTATTGTCCACGTGGAATTGTTGTTGGGGACCCCATCATTTTTCTGGAGACTTCAGATTCGCTGTTAGGCCTGGTCATGATTCCCTGCAGAAACTGATAGAGACTCAAACACAAACACATGTACAGGCAGCTCAATGAAGCCTTTTTTCTAGAATTAGTTAGTACTCGAGGGGGGTGGTGGTGGCGCACGCCTTTAATCCCAGCACTTGGGAGGCAGAGCCAGGCAGATCTCTGTGAGTTCCAGGCCAGCCTGGGCTACCAAGTGAGTTCCAGAAAAGGCACAAAGCTACATTGAGAAACCCTGTCTCAAAAACAAATAAACAAACAAACAAAAACAAATATCATAACATAAGTTTAAAAAAATATATTAGGCCGGGCAGTGGTGGCACACGCCATTAATCCCAGCACTCGGGAGGCAGAATCAGGTGGATCTCTGTGAGTTTGAGGCCAGCCTGGTCTCCAAAGCGAGTTTGAGAAAAGGTGCAAGGCTATCCAGAGAAACCCTGTCTTGAAAAAAACAACTATATATATATAAATTTTATAATTTTTGATATAAAATTCACAGCTTAAGGAAAGTTTAAAGAATCAAAATGGAATCAAAGAACTGAGTTTAGTGGGAATAGAACAGTCCCTTAATTTTTTGGTTTTCTTCTGTCCCATATCAGAAGAAGGCTCTTTCTTCTGACATGATATAGAGATTTTGCATTTTTCTTCTAACAACATGAGAAGGAGAGAGGTTTAGAGGAGAGAGCCATGCTCCAACTCCAAAGCCAGTTTTAATTTGTCCTTTTCCTTTAGATGTCTCATTTGTCCAGTGTTCTTCAGATTCCTTAGTCTTCATTCTCCTGAAAGACAAAAACAAAATCCCTTCCCCAAGACTGACTTTGGGGAGGTTCCCATTTGGCAAGTTATACCTGATTAAATGAAAAGCATTTGTTACTGGTATAAGTTAGTTTAAACTGGATGGTCATGCTGGTTGATGAACTATCACCTCTTCTAGTTAAGAGGTCTCTCCTGTTCCAATCAAACCTTTATCAAATTTGATGGTATCCACAGCTTATCTTCTCCTGTAGAAACAAAAGCAAAATGTCATCCCCAAAATAACACATATCCTGGTTTCCCATTCTGAGGTCAGTACATCCTTAAAGTATATTGGCTGATTTAATTCTGTATTATTTCTGTTATCTAATGTCTCTCTGCAGCTTTTGTTCCTTTCTCATTAGCATTGAGAAAAACCAAAGTTAATAGAGCATTATGTAATCTATTTCTGGAGTTGTTTTTTTTTTTTTTTTGTTACCCCTTTCTGCTTATTTAGCATATCCTTTAGAGTTCGATTTGATCTTTCTATGACTGCTTGGCCTGTGGGATTATGTGGTATACCTGTAATATGCTTTATATTATAATAAGCAAAAAATGTTTCATTTTACCACAGACATATGCTGGAGCATTGTCAGTTTTAATTGGTGCAGGTATACCCATGATAGCCATAACTTCTAGCAAATGAGTGATTACAGAATCAGCTTTTTTCATAACTCAAAGCAGTTGCCCATTGAAATCCTGAATAAGTATCAGTGGTGTGATGTACATATTCCAGTTTTCCAAATTCTGCACAGTGAAATACATCCATCTGCCAGATTTCATTCTTCTGAGTACCCTTTGGGTTACATCCTGCTGGTAATGGCGTCTGATTATAGAAGGAACAAGTAAGACATTTCTTTACAATTTCCTTGGCTTGTTGCCAGGTTATAGAAAAATCCTTTTTTAAACCTTTACTATTGACATGATGTTTTTTGGTTTTTTTTTAATGAAATTCTGAGGCCTCCAGAACATTTCTTATCAATAATTCATCAATCTCATCATTACCTTGTGCTAGAGGTCCTGGCAGACCTGTATGGGATCTGATGTTATATGTAAGGGATGATTCCTGTTCTTGATTATATCTCGTAACTGGATAAATAGTGAAGTTAATTCTGACTCATCAGGGATAAATTCTGCAGTCTTAATATGTAAGACCACTCTTTTAGCATACTGAGAGTCACTAACTATGTTGAGAGGTTCTGAAAAATCTATTAATACCAACAGAATAACATACAATACCAATTTTTGAACTGAATTACAAGGACTTTGAACCACTTTACTTAAATTTTCTGATTTGTAACCTGCCTTTCCTTGTTTGTTTGCATCTGTATAAAATGTACGAGCTCCAGATGTGGGTGTTTCCTGTATAATGCAGAGGCAGGATCCAATCAGCTCTCTTTATAAGTTCAATTCCGTTGCTTTTGGGATATTTGATGTTTATCTCTCCCAAAAAATTACTACAAGCTCTTTGCCAAGGTTTACTTTCTGCCCATAATTTTTCAGTGTCTTCATTAGTTAAAGATACTATAATCTAGCCGGGCGGTGGTGGTGCATGCCTGTAATCCCAGCACTCAGGAGGCAGAGGCAGACGGATCTCTGTGAGTTCAAGGCCAGCCTGGGCTACAAAGCAAGATCCAGGACAGCCTCAAAAGCTACAGAGAAACCCTGTCTCGAAAAACCAAAAGAAAAAAAATAGTATAATCTCTGCTGGGTATATTCCTGCTAATTGATGAAGTCTCAGTTTTTTGTTTTTTGTTTTTTTCTCAAGACAGGGTTTCTCTGTTTAGCTTTGCACCTTTCCTGGAACTCACTTGGTAGCCCAGGCTGACCTTGAACTCACAGAGATCTGCCTGCCTCTGCCTCCCGAGTTGCTGGGATTGAAGGCGTGTGCCACCACTGCCCGGCTTCAATTTTCCTTTTAAAATCAAGTCAGAGATTTTTCTATATAAGTTTTTAATTTTTTACTCTGTTTATTTGGTAGAAATATCCATTTCAATATAATATCTTCCTTCTGCATTAAAATTCATGTAGGAGAATGCCTAGAAGGTAAAATAATCAAAATGCAATCGAGCTTTGGATCCACATGATCCACATGTCCCTCCTGTACTTTCTTTTCCACCAAGGCCAATTGTTTCTCCGCCTCAGGTGATAATTCTCCCAGACTATTCAAGTCCTTGTCACTCTCTAAGATTTTGAACAAATTACTCAGTTCATCATTTTCTACCCCAACAACAGTTCATAGATGGGAAATGTCTCTGAATAATCTTTGAAAGTCATTAAGAGTCCATAATCCATCTCTCCTTTTGCACCTTTTGGGGGTCTAATTTTTTTTGAGACCTATTTTATATCATAAATGATTAATAGAATCTCCTCTTTGTATCTTTTCAGGAACAATGTGTAATCACCAACAAGGCAAAATTTTCTTTACTTCTTCAAATATTCTTTCTAAAGTATCTGCCCATGTAATGATAAATTATAGATTTAAGAAACTGTTAATGTATTACTTCCAATGGCTGTTGTACAAAATATTGACACAGGTTTGGGCTATTCAACATTCCCTGTGGGACAATCCTCCATTGATATCTCTTAACCAGTTGAGAATTATTGTAAATAGGCACCATGAAGGCAAATCTTTCTCTGTCTTTTTCTTGTAAGGTATTAAAAACAAACAGTCTTTTAAATTGATAAATGTAAGAGGCCATCCTTTAGGTAGCAGAGTAGGCAAAAGAATTCCAGATTGTAGAGAACCCATAGGCTGAATTACTTTGTTAATTGCTCTTAGGTCTGTTACCATTCTCCATTTACCAGATTTCTTTTAATAACAAATAGAGGAGAATTCCAAGAGCCGGTTGCTTCTTCAATATGCTGAGAATTTAACTGCTCTTGTACCAGCTCTTCAAAAGCCTGGAGTTTCTCTGTTGTTAAATGTAGCATGACTCTTAAAATGTCTTATTAATAAAAACAAACCCAGAGCCAGGTACTGGGGTGAATGCTGAAAGATCAGAGAGACAGAACAGGCCACAGCTAACCTCACCTCAACAACTTCTTAGCCGATCCTGTTTCCTCAAACTGGAAGCCTCTTAGTCCTCATCTGGAATGAATCTCAGCTTAACTGCTGCTAAAAGTCTAAAAGCTTAACCCACCTCTAGTTCCTGGTCCTCATGCCTTATATACCTTTCTGCTTCCTGACATCACTTCCTGGGATTAAAAGTGTGTGTCACCATGCCTGGCTAATTCCAGTGTGGCTTTGAACTCTCAGAGATCTGAGTGGATCTTTGCCTTCAGAATGCTAGGATTAAAGGTGTGTGTGCCACCATTTTCTGGCCTCTATGTCTATCTAGTGGCTGTTCTGTTCTCTGACCCCAGATAAGTTTATTAAAGTATACAATATATTGGAGGACACAATATCACCACATTTTCACAAAAAAGGGAAACCTTTTTTGTCTAAAATTTAAAAAAGCTTATAACTAATACAAGAAAAACTATATCCAATAAGTATATACAATATATACAGTCAAGAATTACATCAACAATGTCTAGTCCATTAACATTTGAAAGACTCAGACAAAAACCTCCATTATATATATTAACAATGCAGTCCAGTATCACTTGACAAATTCAGATTAAAAAATTTTCATTACTTATCCTGTTTAAAACAAGTAGTTTGTTTTTGTTTTTGTTTGTTTGTTTGTTTTTGTTGTTTTGTTTTTTTTTCTTTTTTTTTTAAGCTAAGGATTGAACCCAGGCCCTTGCACTTGCTAGGCAAGCACTCTACCACTGAGCTAAATCCCCAACCCAATAAGTAGTTCCTTTTTAGAAGTAGATTCAATAATCTCCCTTTTTAATCTTATATCCATATTCTCTTATTTTTCTGAGTAGATCCAAATCAACCTTTTATCTTATCATTTCTATTTCCCTTTTTCAGAGTAGATTCATGGTCTACCTTTTTCTATATCTTCTTTTATCTTTTTCTTTTTCTTTTTTTTCTTAAACAAGAACCCTGTATCTAATCTCCTTTGTTTAGCTTTTTTTTTTTAACCATTAACAACTTGTAACCAACCATTGTAAACAATGACAATTATCCATACACCACTGAACGACCAAAAACTACCCACCCCATTGGCTCTTGGGAAAGTGAGAGTCATTTTCTTAAAATTACTTCCTGCTTTTTGGGGGTGAAGACATCTTTAGGGAATCCTAAAAAGAAAATATTTGGGTTAATTGTCAAGTCCTGTATCATTTGTCCAGTTTCTGCATAATGAGAAAGTGTAGGGCTTGTCTCATGTCCTTGCTCAAGTAGTCTGTGAATCTGGATCATCTCAGCTAGCCATCTCAAAATTGTCCTGACCAGTTTGTAGTCCAAAGTCGATCTTTCCATGGTGTTAATCAGCTTAATGGCTTTACCATAGTCCACGTGGAATCATCGTTGTGGGATCTTGTCATCTTTTTGAAGATTTCAAAGTCACTGTTAGGCATGGTTATGATTCCCTGCAGACATTGTGTGTGTGGGGGTGTGGGAGGTGTGCCTCCTCTGTGGTTTGGAGTAATCACAGTCTGATAAATGTCTGTCTCTCAGAACCATGAATGTTCTTCCCTAGAAGAGAAAATCTTTGCAGCAATTTCTCCCCACCATTTGTCTTGCCAAACTTTTTCAAACTGACCTTTGTTGATGCTTTCTTGTAGCACGATGGTCCTGGAAATTCTTCTCTGAACAAGCAACAGTAAACCCTTTGTCCTAGGTAGCAGCATCACCACAGTCACCAACATGATGAGAAGCAGCCTGCAACTTGGAGCAGCAGCCGCTGCCTCCATGGTCCCACCGCCACTGTTTGTGGCTCAGGCCAGGCAGTAGCTTCTCCTTAGCAAGCCTCTTAGGCTGGTCTGAAACTCGGGATCATCCTGCCTCTCCCTCCTTCAGCAAATCCTACCAGCGTGCTCCACCCCAACTGGCTGAGGGTAGCTCAGGTCTGAACTGAGGCCCTCAGGTAAATAGCTTTTTTGAGAATTCGTACCCAACAAGTTGGGCACCAGATGTAGCACAAATCTTAAAAGGTCTTATTAACAAAAACAAACCCAGGGCCAGGTATTGGGGTGAGTGCTGAAAGATCAGAGAGACAGAATAGGCCACAGCTAACCTCACCTCAACAACTTCTCAGCCGATCCTGTTTCCTCAAACTGGAAGCCTCTTAGTCCTCATCTGGAATGAATCTCAGTTTAACTGCTGCTAAAAGCCTAAAAGCTTAACCCACCTCTAGTTCCTGGTCCTCATGCCTTATATACCTTTCTGCTTCCTGCCAATGTTGTGCCCAGGTGGCAAGACCCCCAAGCAAGACCACCACAGAGCCATTATCCAATGCAAGCACACAGAGGCTTTTAATAATAAAACAAGCAAGCTTGGTTCACCATGCAGCATGTGACACAGCGGATGGAGGAGAATGGCCCCGAGCACTCACTTTAAGGGGTTTATATAGGAAAAGTTTACATGCAGCTCGGGATTGGACGAGGGGGCTAGGGGTGAGGCAGTTCTTTGAAGTTACTGGCTGAACTATAAGCATGAGGTTACTGTGGCTAACAGGATTCAGGGGATCTTAGAGACATAAGTGTTTACTCCCTTTGTCCTGCTTTTGTTGAACCCAGGATTGATACATTCAGATTTATTGTTTCAGTCTTACTTTCTTCTAAGGTCAACTTCTGGTCAGTTGAGCCCATTACACCCATATCTTGTTTTACCAAGTCTGGATACCTAGATTTTTTTTTTTTGTCCCAGCCTTAAGTTCAACTTCTGATCACTTCTAAAACTGCTAGTCAGCACATACCTTTGGAGGAGGGGAGGGGGAAGTGTCTCTCAAGATGGCTACTGATGTTTCCCTTTCACCATCACTTCCTGGGATTAAAAGCGTGTGTTACCATGCCTGGCGGTTTCCAGTGTGTCTTTGAACTCACAGAGATCTGGATGGATCTCTGCCTCCAAAATGCTAAGATTAAAGGTGTATGCCAGCTGGGCAGTGGTGCATGCCTTTAATCCCAGCACTCAGGAGGCAGAGGCAGGCGGATCTCTATGAGTCTGAGGCCAGCCTGGGCTACAGAGTGAGATCCCGGAGAGGCACCAAAAACTACAGAGAAACCCTGTCTGGAAAAACCAAAACCAAAAAAAAGGTGTGTGTGCCACCATTTTCTGACCTCTATGTCTATCCAGTGGCTGTTCTGTTTTCTGACCCTAGATAAGTTTATGAAAGTGCACAATATATTGGGGGACACAATATCACCACCTAAAGGCCATTGCTGAACCCATACAGGCTTATCTGTTAACCATTTTAAAGGTAGAGCTGTTGGTGTCTTTGGAAGATCAGCAGTAGTTGAGCCCTGTTCTTGAACAATCTGGATGACTGGTGACCACTCTTTAGAATAATACCTTCTAATATTTCTCTCAGGAACATGTTAGTTTATGATTTATTTCTGAGGTTAGAGGAATGTTAATCTAAGTATTCCATTGTTGTAATAGATCACACCCTGTAAATCCACAGCTATATTAGCCACATGTGGCTTTAATTTTCCTCTCTGTCCTTCTGGCCCTATACATTTGAGTCATTTTGCACTCTGTTTCACTTGAGATAATGTTCCAATCCCTAACAGCTGAACATTTACCTCCTGAAGAGGCCAACTTGAATGCCAAATTCTGGTGCAATTATTGTCACGTCTGCACCTGTGTCTACTAAACCGTCCAAGAAAATGTCTTTATTCATATTTTTAATTTTGGTCTTTGTTCATTTATAGAAGTTTGCCAAAAAATTTGCTTTATGGTTTCTTCTGAATTTTCTGTTTTCTCTGCTACAGCTGTTCTATCACCCAGAGCAGCCTGGTTTATTCCAACAGGCATTTGGTTATTTAATTGCTCTGAGTAGGGGTTTCTTCTATGATGGCAGGAAATGTCTGAGCTGAATTTGCTGTGGGGGCCTGCATGAGGCCCCTCTGGGAGTTTCCCAAGGACAGAGGCAAAGGATTACCTTGTCTGTCCCTTGTTGATCTACATTAGTTGGTCGTATCTTTACCCTTACCACAACTTCTGCATAATCCAGAAAGGAGGGGCATTCTGTTGCCCTCTTCTTTGAATAAACATTCTTTCTAGTAATGTCTTGTTTACTCTCCCTTTTCAAATGACCTTGGTTGCCACAACCAAAATATTTGACATTTTTCCTCAAACGTTTTGAAATTGCTTCTCCTATCCACATATCATCATGGTCATGAGACTCAATATTAATTGTGTCCCTGATCCAATCCTCCAAGGGAGAAGATCTTGACTTTAACGGCCTGATTATTCTTTTGCATGCTGTATTCTCATTCTCAAAAGTCAAAAATTCAATTATTATCTGTCTAGCTTCTGAATTTGGTATCATTCTATTTACTGCTGAAGATAGCCTTTGTAAGAAATCCATGAAGGATTCTCTGGGGCCCTGTATAACTTTTGTGAATGATTCAATTTTCTTCCATGCTTCCTCAATTCTGTCCTATGCATTCATGGCTGCCATGCAGCATAGACTTAAAGTTTGGTTATCATATAAGCATTGTCTTTGCATATCAGAGTATTGGCCTTCTCCAAGAAACTGATCCTGGGAAATTTATACACCTCTAGTTCTACATTGGTGTTCTATTGCCTTAGACTCATCCTTAAGCCATGTTCACCACTGTAATTGTGCTCTGGATTCCAGGACAGCTGTTTCCAATTCTTTCCAGCCCTGAGAAATAATCCTATTACAAGTTGATCGTGAGTTTAACATTTGCTTTACAAATGGAGAATGCATGCCATATGATACTATCACTGCCTTAAATCTCCTTAAATCTAACAATTGTACAGGAGTCCAATTAGCTTGTACACACCCTTGAGCAGGTAGTTCCTTTAAGGCTACCAGATAAATTAAGTTTGATTGTTTGAAAACAGGCTGTCTCTCTATAACTATACAATTCAATCCTGAAATAAGTTCACCTTTAAATTTTTCTGTCTGGGTCTGAATTTCTCTATAATTCATTTTAACAGGTTTTTCTAGAGCTTTTATCTTGGCACTTAAATTGACCAACTTTTTAAATACTAAAATAAGGATAATTAAACAAATAATATTCATAATTGATGTTACATACATCCCATCAACATTAATTATACTCTCATTTAAATGTTCCATTTTCAGACTGCCTAATGTGTTATCAAACAAAGACCAATTTCTGCCCATTGTAAAAATATTTCTGATTTTTTAATGTGGGAAATTTTTTTCTTTTAATTAGTTTCCTCCTTTAAGATATCTGATATCTTAATTGACTTACCAAGTCTGTGTAGAACAGTAGAAGTCGGAGGGAATTTCAAAGTAGCTACCTAGAGTAGGGTGGTGGCTGTCCAAGATGAGAGAGAGAGAGAAAGAGAGAGAGAGAGAGAGAGAGAGAGAGAGAGAGAGAGAGAGAGAGAGAACTCCTACTATCTGCCGGGAAAAGGAAAAAAAAGCTAAAAGCTAAAGGAAGTCCAGCCACATGCTCTGGCCTGAGCCATACCAGGCCTGAGCCAGGGGCTCCGTATCCCCATAAGCAGCCCAGCCGCTTGCAGCTACAGCCAGGCGCAGCTCTGGCCACACTTACTCTGGCCAACCTGGGGCCCGCAAGACCACAGCCAAGTGGCTTTTTGAATATTTGCCATGTGGTCACCAAATGTAGACAAATTTGTAAATGGTCTTATTAAATAAAAACAAACAAACAAACACGGAGCCAAATATAGGGCTGACAACCTTACAGATGAGGGAAATAGAGCCACACCAACCTTACCTCAGCAGCTCTGCAGCTCCTAAAAGAAAGTGAGCTACCTCCTGTCTGCCTGTGCCTTTATTGCCTTGCTGTTCTGCCCTCTCATTGGCTCTTAGCCCAGCTACCTCACTTCCTTGTCACTGCGTGTCTGTATAGACCTCCAGGTCTCTATGGTTGGTACTGAGATTAAAAACACATAGGGGTTTTTTTTGGTTTGTTTGTTTGTTTTTGCCCCGAGACTGTGTTTCTCAAACCTGTCCTGGAACTTGCTCTGTAGACCAGGCTGTCCTCGAACACACAGAGATCTGCCTGCCCCTGCCTCCCAAGTCCTGGGATTAAAGGCATGTGCCACCGCCACTCAGCTGCCTATTTCATAGTTTATACCCATTCATTGAGTCAAAAAGAAACAGAGGGAGCTGGAGAGATGATTGAGAACACACTGACTGCTCATATAGAGAACCTGGGCTTGATGCCCAGGCCCCACATGGCTGCTCACAACCACCTGGTACTCCAGTTCCAGGAGATCCAAAGCCCTCTTCTGACCTACTCAGGCATCAAGTGTGCGCGCGTGCGCACACGCGCGCGCACACACACACACACACACACACACACACACACAGAGTATACATACATATGCAGGCAAAACACATAGACATAAAAATAGGATATAATTTATAAAGCCAAATACATTTTTAAAAAGAGGACAGGGTGGGAGACCAAAGCTGGGGTGTGGCTCATAGCAGAACATCTGCCTCACAGGCTTAGGTTTTGATCCAAGATTACGGTGAGGGATGCAAAGCAATCAGAAGAGAGAGTAGGGTTGGTAGACAGCCACCTAGCACACCTGAAGCCCTGGGTTCCATCAGAATCACATAAACTGGATGTGGATGGGGGTACACTTCTGTAATCTCTGCACTCAGGAGGTGGAGGCTGGAGAAGTTCAAGGTTACCCCAGGATACATAGTAAATTTGGGGCAGCCTGAGCTACTTCAGACCTTCTCTAGCTAGGCACAATGGCACATGCCTTTAATCCCAACATTTAGGAGGCAGAGGCAGGTTAGTCTCTGTGAGTTTAAGGCTAGGCCTGGTCTATATACTTCCAGGACAGCCGGAGCTACATAGGGAGACCCGGTCTCAAAAAGGGGACGGGGTAAAGGGGGAGGGGGAGGAGAGGAAGAGGAAGAAAAAGAAGAGGAGGAGGAGGGAGGGAAAAAGGAGGGAAGGAAGAAAGGAACTTTTAAATGCATAACAGGATACCAGGCCAGGCATGGTAGTGTATGCCTTAAATCACACACACACACACACACACACACACACACACACACACACACACACACACGAGTTTTGCAAAATGATAGAGTAGGTGCTCGTTACCTCCTCAACTTTCCCACCTGATGGAAGTGTCAGGCCAGGCTGTGACTGAATCATGCAGTCTCCACACCACCTCCTCCACCCACAGCCACCACTCATCCATGTCAGGTATCCTGAGTGCCCTCTGCCCCACTATGGGCTTTTCCCCATCAGGTAACCCAAGCAACAGGGCAATAATGGGGCCACACCTTGTCATGCAAGGTTTCTTTAGTGTCTGGTCTCATCCGCACTGACTCATAGCACCCTGCACTCACTCCCTGTCAGTCTCATTCCTGACCCAAACTGGACCCCAGCTCATCCTGCCTCAGGACCTTTGCACCTGCTGCTATTGCCTTGGAGACTCCCCTTCCTCCTGTTGTCTCGAAGGGCCAGGTGATCTCCCCTGATGTAGGCAGAGCTGAGTCAGTGCTTCTGCTTTTCTGTTGTTCTCCCAGCACTCAAGCTCTGAGAGGATGCCTGTCTCCCAACGCCTCCCAGACTGGGCCTGAATTGGGTGAGCTGGTAAAAGGCAGCTGGTTCTAACTGGGGTGGGAGCGGGGGAGGGGGGTGTCTCCTGAGACCTCCTGTGACTGCATGTGTGGCTGTGACAGCAAGGTTGGGTTCACAGAGGAGAACTTGAATTTCACATAATTTTCAGCTGTCTGGAAACATTCATGCTTCAGTGTTTTTTCAACCATTAAATAATGTAAAAACCGGGTGGATGGGATAGTTGAGAAGGTTAAAAAAGAATGCTTGCTGTGAAAAACAGGTGACTGGAACGAATTCAATCCCCAGAACCCAGGGTGGAAGTAGTGCCAACTCCCCCAGTGCTGTCCTTTGACCTCCAACTCCGTCCCCCACACATGCCACACACCTTCAGCGCCAGGCAAGCATGTGGTATACAGACATTCATGCAGGCAAAACAATAATGCACAGAAAATAAGAAATCATAATTTAAACAATGCATCTATAAACCAGGGACTTGGGAGCTCTCTACTCAAATATGAAGGTCTGAGTTCAAATCCCAGCTTCAATGGCACCTGTGACTTACCGATAGACTGCATGACAGCAGACTGACTGAAATTCTGACGCTCAAAGATGAATTCTTGAGACAGGAGGTGGTAGTGCACCCAGAGGCAGAAGCAGGCAGATCTCTGAGTTTGATGCTAGCCTGGCCTACAGTAGAGTGAGTTCCAGGACAGCTAGGACTACATAGAAAAATCCTGTCTCAAAAAAACCAAAACAAAAGACTTAGGTCCCCAGGGCAATCTGTCTAGATATGGTAGCTGAATCTTGGGGATCAGTTGAGATACCCTAATTGAAGATGTAAGATAGAGAGCAACCCTAATTGAAGATGTAAGATAGAGAGCAATCCAGGAAAATCCCGGACATCAGCCTCAGGCCTCCACATACATGCCTATTATTGTGTGCACAGGCAGCTGTATATGTGACCACATGTATGAAAACATATACATATGCATGAATACCACATACACAAGGAAAAAAGTTAAAACTAAGCAGGCTTAGAGGCCTATGACTGCAGTGCTAGCTACTGGGGAGGTTGAGACAGGAGGATTACCTGAGCGAGAAATTATAAACCAGTCTGGGAAGAGAGTAATGCCTTATCAAAAGAAAGAAAGAAAGAGAGAGAGAGAGAGAGAGAGAGAGAGAGAGAGAGAAGAGAAAAACTACCCAGTTTTTACATTATTTATTTTACAAAGGGGGGAGTGGGGGGCACACCTTTAATCGCAGCAGACACAAGATAGAGATAAGTGGATTTCCATAAATTCAAGGTCAATCTGGTCTTCATAGCAAGTTACAGGCCAGTCAGGGCTATCTAGGGAGACCCTTCTCAAAAACTAACAAAAAAACAAACAACCGGGCGTGGTGGCACACGCCTTTAATCCCAGCACTCGGGAAGCAGAGCCAGGCAGATCTCTGTGAGTTTGAGGCTAGCCTGGTCTCCAAAGCAAGTTCCAGGACAGGCTCCAAAGCTACACAGAGAAACTCTGTCTCAAAAAGCAAAACAAGAACTTCCTTTGTTCTGAGACTGAGTGGGCGGGGGTTTGGGGGGGGGGAGAGAGAGAGAGAGAGAGAGAGAGAGAGAGAGAGAGAGAAATGGGACTTTCCGAATCTTGGAGAAGTGAGACAGAGGTTCCAACCAAACACTTGTTTGCATGCCAGCCTGGGTTAGTGGAGACTGTGACCCTAGCATGCTGGAAGGAGGTGGAGGATGAGGGATTCTGTGAGCTTGAGGCTTCCTGGGCTACAGAGTGGAACCCCATCTCAACAGAGAAAGGGGAGGGAGACTTTTTTCCTCAGTAACATATAGTTGCTTATATGTTGCCCATGCTCCTGTAGCAACCCTAATGAAACTCATTGAGTCATTAAAAAAATAATAATAGCCGGGCGGTGGTGGCGCACGCCTTTAATGCCAGCATTTGAGAGGCAGAGGCAGGCGGATCTCTGCGAGTTCAAGGCCAGCCTGGGCTACAGAGTGAGTTCCAGGACAGGCTCCAGAGCTACACAGGGAAACCCTGTCTCAAACAAACAAACAACAAACAAATGAGTGAAGAAAAAAAGCGTACAGAAATGCCTGAGGGTCAGTGTCACAGGTGGTTGTGGGGGATTGCTGTGGTTCCCTCCCTCGGCCCTCCTTTTCCATCAGGCCTGGGAAAGGGCATCATGAGTTGGTGGCTTGAGCCAGTGGCTGCATGGGCATCCCTTTTCTTTGTTGCTTTGTCCTTTTGGAGACACCAGGTAAGGTGGGAGGTGGCCCTGAGCCCTAGGCAGCTTCCTTCCTGTCCATGTCTTTTTCTTGGTCCAGAAATCCTGGTTTCTGTGGGCAAGAATCATTGAATATTCTGGCAATCTTCTTCAATATTCTTTTCCCACAAGAAGGAAAAAGCTCACCAATGGGAGCTGCCAAGCAGTTAAGAACATCTTCCAAAAACCAGAGTGCTCTCTGCTCCATTTCCTTTGTCCACTGCTCTGTCTTACTCTGATGGAACAGAAAGGTTGAAAGTATCAGTCAGCTGGGGCAGTGGTGG
Organism: Onychomys torridus; assembly: GCF_903995425.1. Lineage (NCBI taxonomy): Eukaryota > Metazoa > Chordata > Mammalia > Rodentia > Cricetidae > Onychomys > Onychomys torridus. The sequence goes on from NC_050446.1 coordinate 131,145,208, forward strand.
TGCACAACACCTTTAATCCAGCATTCAGGAGGCACAAGCAGGCAGATTTCTGAGTTTGAGGCCAGCCTGGTCTACAGAGAGAGTTCCAGAGCAGCCAGGGTGACACGGAGAAACCCTGTCTCAAAAAACAAAACAAACAAACAAAAAAAGCAAAAAAGGTGTCACAATCAATTTCTTTTATTTTAATTTTTAATTAATTGATTAATTTGTTTTTCAAGACAGGGTTTCTCTGTGTAGCCCTGACTGTCCTGGAACTCACTCTAGACCAGGCTGGCCTTGAACTCAGAGATCCACCTGCCTCTGCCTCTCAAATTCTGGGATTAAAGGCTTGTGCCACCATCAACAGGGCTTTAAGGTTTTTTTTTTGTTTTTTTGTTTTTTTAAATTATGTATCTTGGTGTGTGTTTGTGTAGGGCTGTGGTATGTGAGTGCAGGTACCCTCAGAGGCCAGAGGTATAGATAGGATCCTTTGGAGCTGATGTTACAAGTGGTTGGGAGCCACCCAACATGGGTGCTGGGGAATCAAACTCAGGTCCTCTACAAGAGTAGTAAGGGATCTTAACCACTGAGCCATCTCTCCAGCATCCTTTTAAGATTTTGACAATATATTTCACATCACAGGCCTCAGCCATTCATCCATGCATCCCTCCCCACATCTGTGAATCTATACCTCTATATATTTATCCACTCACTCATCTGCCCACCCATTCACACATCTATCCATCTATCACTTATCCATCTACCCAGCCACCTAACCATATGTCCACCCACTCATTCATCCATTTATTTACCCATTCCTTCACCCACCCATTCATCTGCCCCAACCCATCTACTCATCCATCCACTTATCACGATACTAGTCCTCTGATATGTACCAAACATGTAACTTCAGCCTGTCTCTGCCCCACGGAGCCCATTGGTATCAGATGCCCACCCACAGTCACACACATGCACAGCTATCTACTTGATGTGCTTTATGTAAGTATAAGAACCAGAGTCCAGTGGACTAAAGAGGTGGCTCAGTGGTTAAGAGACTGGCTACTCTTTTAGGAGGACCCAGGTTCAATTCCCAGCACCTACATGACTGTTCACAACTGTCCAGATAGATCTAGTTCCAGGGATCTATCACACCAGGCACTCATGTGGTGCACATATCTGTTCATGCAGGCAAAATACCCATACACATAAACTAAAATAAATAAATCTTGAAAAAGAAAGGAAAGAACCAGAGTCCATAGAAATGGTGCAGCATCACATTTCTGTTGTAGATTTCACAAGAGAAAGGGGTGACATGTCCAGTAGCTGGGGAAATAGTATGTCATGTTCATTTTTTTCCTGGAGCAGTGTCTCTGGCATCTACAAAACCAACCACCGCCATGAGCTGAAAGTGGTTCCTTCCATGTGCCTCATAACCTTTTGTACTTTGGGGGTGCCCTTGGGACTCCTGGCACAGCACCATGGGGGCAGAGCAGTGTTCTACACCTATACTTGTTGTAGAGAAGATGAATGTTAATAGCAGCTTGGGGAGGGCATCAAGATGATACTGAGGGGCCTGTCTGGCCTCAGTTTCCCTATCTGCCATATAATGCTTTGCTGGTTTGCTCTGCCCACTCTGGAGTCTTGAGATGATGCTAACTCTGAGAAACTGATGAGGGGTCTTCTGGGCTGTTTGTCCTAGGCCCACTTTCTACAGTGTGAGCTGCCCCAGCTCTCCTAACTGTTACGGCTTATGAAGGAGGCTGGATGGATGAATACCATCAGTGCTTTGATAAAGCCCCAGTTATAGCAAGGCTTGACTCCCAAGGAGAAGGACCTGACGTCGACACTCCCTTGCTCATCATTGGTTCTGCAGATATTCACTGTGTTTTTAACACCAGGCAGGCATGGGCTGCGGATGCTGCAGATAGAGACAGGTCCCCCACTCAGAAAACAGTGGAGCTCATGGGATGACCGTGGACATGGATTATCTAAGCTAAACGTTGGGTCCACAGTAGGAAGTTCAGATGGCACAGGTGTCATGGGGAGGGACAGCTCCTTCACGCTGACTCTCAGCCATTCCTCTCCCCGACTAGAGAGTTTCCTACCCCATCACCAGTTAGGGAGGGCCACATGGCAATCACACCCGTGTCCTGTCCTGCTCTTCTGCACCTGTGTTTCTGCTGGTGGCTCCTGAATATCATACATAGTGGCTTGTTTTACGATGTGTCCTCTGTCCCCATCCTCTGCTGTCAGTAGTGGCCGCTTGCTCACAGGTGGCTCCCCATATTTCCAGGCTGACCCGAGTTGTTTTTCGGCCTGGTAGACCCCACCATGAACAGGACTGCAGCCTGGAGCTGCTGTGGGAGTGGAGTCCCCTCTAGGAATGACACCTAAGACAAGGAGGAGAGAAGCCAGCTGTGTACAGGCTGCTCCTGGCAGAAGGGCCAGAGGGACCAGGTGGAGGATGAGGCCTGAGGGTTGGAAGGACTGGAGATGGCCAGGGTCCATTAAGCCAGCCTTTGAAAGGGACCACAGGAAGTCACTGGGCAGTTATAAGTGAGAAGATAAATTGTAACATGAATCTTAAAAGTTCTTATCAATAAAATCAAACCCGAGGCCAGTCATTGGGGTGAACGCTGGAAGATCAGAGAAGCAGAACAAGCCACAGCTACCTCACCTCGCCAGTTCCTCAGCTGGTCTTGTTTCCTCAGACTGGAAGCTTTTGAGTCCTCATCTTAATGGCTCTCAGCTGAACTGTGCTGCTCCAAAGCCTGAATGCTAAACCAGCCAAATGCTTCTAGTTTCTGGTCTCCACGCCTTATATAATCTTTCTACTTTCTGCCGTCACTCCCTGGGATTAAAGCTGGATTTCTGGGATTAAAAGTGTGTGTCACCATGCTTGGCTGTTTCTAATGTGGCCCTGAACTCAGAGATCCAGAGGTATTTCTGTCTCTGAAATGCTAGGATTAAAGGTGTGTGCTACCACTGCCTATCCTCATGTTTAATATTGTGGCCGTCCTGCTCTCTGACCCCAGATAAGTTTATTTTGGGGACTAAGTTTATTTTGGGGAACACAATACCACCACAGATAAATGGTTGCATTTTCATGGTTGTGGTTTAAAATTTATTACATATTATTTCCTCGGCATGTGTGTGTGTGTGTGTGTGTGTGTGTGTGTGTGTGTCTGTGTGTCTGTGTCTGTGGCAGGAAGAGTGCACACATGCCATGCATGATTGTGGAAGTCAGAGGACATGTGGATTTGGTTCTCTCCATCCTGTGTAACAGCCATGGCTGTCCTGAGACTCATAGAGATCCCCCTACCTCTGCTGGGATTAAAGGGGTGCACCAAGCTGGGCGTTGGTGGTGCAGGCTTTTAATCCCAGCACTTGGGAGGCAGAGGCAGGCGGATCTTTGTGAGTTCCAGGCCAGCCTGGTCTACAGAGCGAGATCCAGGAAAGGCACGCAAAGCTACACCGGGAAACCCTGTCTCAAAAAACCAAAAAAAAAAAAAAAAAAAAAAAAAAAAAGGAATCCTATTAGCCGGGTGGTGGTGGCACATTCCTGTAATCCCAGCACTCAGGAGGCAGAGGCAGGTGGATTTCTGTGAGTTCGAGACCTACCTGGTCTACAGAGCTAGTCCAGGACAGGCTCCAAAGCTACAGAGAAACCCTGTCTCGGAAAAAAAAAAAAAGGAGTGCACCACCCTGTCCTGCTTCTCTCCTTCCATCTTTACATGGGTTCTGGGGATCAAACTATTCATGTGGTTAGCCTGTTACCCCCTCAGCCGTTCTTGCTTGTCCCATTTTTTTTCCCCCTTGGTTTTTGGAGACAGAGTTTCCCGGTGTAGCTTTGCGCCTTTCCTGGAACTCACTTGGTAGCCGCCTGGCTCTGCCTCCCGAGTGCTGGGATTAAAGGCGTGAGCCACCACCGCTCGGCCCCATTTTCATGTTTAAAAATCACTTTATATAAGAGGGATGTGGTGGCACACGCTGCCACCCAGCAGTTGGGAGGTTGAGGCTTGAAAATCTGCCGATCTTTATGAGATCTTGTGTTAAAACAAACACACACACACACACACACACACACACACACACACACACACTCACTAAAAACAATCACTTTCTGGGGTGAATGGAGAGCTGTTGTCAGGGATCAGCAGCCCAGGGGTTCTGTGGCAGGTCAGGCTGAAGCTGGCCCTCTGTAGGAGCTGCGGGGTGCGGAGTGGGGGCAGAATAATGTCAGAAGCATCTGGAGGGCAGAGCTGAGTGTGCTGCTGGTGACTCAGAAGAAGCTGGCCAGCAGATGAGGCTCTGGGAAGATTGGTGAGAACCAGGCTAGGGCTGCAGCAACTTTAACCAAGAAACGGAGGGCTCAGCACAGGGGCTCTGGCAGGACAGGAGGAGTCGGTGCCGGGCCACACCTTCGGGCGGGTCTTTAAGGCCTGCCAAGGTTTCGGAGAGGTTTTGAATTGGTTCCTTCAGATGCTTGGCAAGGACAGGGGTGGGGAGAGAGATGTCACAGGGGCTGTCTTTGCCAGGAATAGAGGGGAAGTCGGAGAGGGGAGCGCCCAAGGGCGGGAAGTGGGGTGGGGTGGAGGTGAGGAATGTCATTAGAATTTTACTGACTGTCAACACTAAGGGAGGTCAGAGGTGGCAGTGGGACAGTAGGAAAAACGTGGGGGATGGTGAATTCCTTTTTTGTTTTGTAAATAGTCATTTGAGGAAATTAAAATGACAATAGGAAGTTTACCGAGCCATTATTATGCAGTAGGCTAAAGGTTAAAAGCTAAACGTGCCCACTTAGCATTTCCCAAAGCACCCCCACGGAGCGTCGCTCCCAGCAGCCCCAGCTGCCCCACCTCCAACTTCTGGAAAATAAGCTAGGCTCCTCTAGGGGCCAGTCAGACCCAAACTGTGAGTCCTTTAGACTGGAGACTAAAGGCTGTTAGGGGCCATCAGCTGCATTTGCTGGCCTAGGGGGTGCCATCACCCCACTTCTGCAGCCCCCAGAGAGGCTGGCCCGGGGGGGGGGGGTACATCCAGCAGTCCCCACAGAGTTTCCATCTAGCACCAGGTTGGTACAGTCTTTTGTTTGTTTTGTTGGGGAGGTTATTTGTTTTTTGTCTTGCTCCCTCCGCCCCCGGGTTTCTTTGTGTAGCCCTAGCTCTCCTGGAACTCACTCTGTAGACCAGGCTGGCCTCGAACTCAGAGATATCTACCTCTGCCACCTGAGTGCTGGATTTAAAGGCGTGTGCGGCCGCTGCCGCCTCCGCCACAATCACCGCCCAGTTTGGCTCTTTTTTTTTTTTTTTTTTTTTTTTGAGACAGGGTTTCTCTGTGTAGCCTTGGCTGTGCTGGAACTCACTCTGTAGACCAGGCTGGCCTTGAACTCAGAGATCCACCTGCCTCTACCACCTACTTGAGTCCTGGGATTAAAGGCTTGCGCTGCTGCCACCACCAACACCACCACAACCCTACTTGGCCCATAATAATTTTTCCTTCTCTCTCTCTCTCTCTCTCTCTCTCTCTCTCTCTCTCTCTCTTTGGTTTTTTGAGACAGGGTTTCTCTGTGTAGTTTTGCACCTTTCCTGGAACTCGCTTTGTAGACCAGGCTGGCCTCAAACTCATAGAGATCCACCTGCCTCTGCCTCCTGAGTGCTGGGATTAAAGGCTTGTGCCAACGCCCCCCACCCCAACAGTGTTTCTCTGTGCAGCCTTGGCTGCCCTGCAACTCCATCTACTTCTGCTTCCTGAGTGCTGGGATTAAAGGCATGCATCACCACCACCTGGCTTGGCCCAATTATTAATAGATTAAAGATGACCAAATGCTGGTAGCCCCTACTCATACCCTCCCATACACCCTTTTCAGTGGAGTTTCGGGCTGTGAGGTCTCCATTGCTACATGACACACATGTTCTAGGTGCCAGAGACACACCCTTCCTCAGTCCATTCTGGAGGGCCAAGTGTGAAAAGAGAATCATGTTATGTAGTAAGAAAAATTTAAAAATTTACAGTGTACCAGAACTTGGGCATTCTGGTTTAGGGGAGAGTTGCAAGGCAGGTGGGCAGAAATATTTTATTTTTATTTATGTCTTTATTTTTATCTTGAGACAGGATCTCACTCTATAGCTCTGGTTTTCATAGAACTCACTACTAGACCAGGCTGGCCTCAAACTAAGAGATCTGCCTGCCTCTGTCTCCAGAGTGCTGGATTCAAAGGCGTGAGTCACCACACCCAGCCAGGGGGAATATTTTTAAATTGACTTATTGTAATGATTCTACAACTTCAAAAGTTATTAGAAGCCCCGGAATCATGCATTTTTAGAGGTTTGTTTTTATTGTTTTAAAATTATGTGTGTGTGTGTGTGTGGGTGATATTTTGTTTGTGCTCTAACAAATAAAGCTTTCCTGGAGATGAGAGTGTGGAACTAGCCACCAGTTAACCAGAGAGGCCAGGCAGTGGTGGCACATACCTTTAACCCCAGCACTTGGGCTCTCATGCCTTTTTTTTTTTTTTTTTTAAAGGTTTATTTATTTATTATGTACACAGAAGAGGGCACCAGATCTCATTACAGATGATTGTGAGCCACCATGTGAGTGCTGGGAATTGAACTCAGGATATCTGGAAGAATAGTCGGTGCTCTTAACTTCTGAGTTATCTCTCTAGCCGGAGGCACATGCCTGTAATCCTAGCTCTAAGGAGGAGGAAACAGGAAGTGATATGGCTGGGTGGAGAGAAGAATATAAGGCAGATGGAGACAGGAGCTCAGCCCCCTTTTCAGGCTGAGGAGTTGGTGGGGTAGGAGGTGGCTGTGGCTGGCTCCTTTGTCTCTCTGATCTTTCAACATTTACCGCAATGTCTGGCTCTGGGTTTCTATTATTAAGACCAATTAGGATTCATGCTACATGTGTGTGTGAACACAGGTACCCTGCAGATGCCAGAGGTGTTTCATCCTCAGAGACTGGAGCAGACCTATGTGGATGCTGGGAATTGAACTCTGGTCCTCTGGAAGAGGAGCCTGTGCTCTTAACCATTACAGCATCTCTCTAGCCTCCCCCACCTCCCCTTTTCCCCTTAAGAACAAACAAATAGGGTCTTATGTATGCCAGGCTGTACTGGCATGAACTCTATACTATGTAGTTTAGGATGCTCCTCCTGCCTCCACTTCCCAGTGCTGGGATTACAAGTGTGTTCTGCCTGGAAACTACTCTCCACCTTCCATTGTGCCATAGTTTTTCCTTCTTTCCCTGAAATAATAGTGCTTTCAGATGTGTGATCATTTTTATGGTAACATACTATTTCAACATAAATACATGCAGAGCGTGTATGGAATCCTTGGCATTGCTTCTTTGGCTAATAAGTTATGCTTGGTGGTACACACCTGTAATCCCAGCACTTGGGAAGGCTGAGGCGGGAGGGTAATTTAAAGCACAAGGTCTGAAAGCAAACAGAAAACCTAGATGTAGTTAGAGTTTTCCTGCCTGGCCCACAGTCAGGACAAATCTCTCTCATCCGCCAGGCCCATAGACGCTCAGACCCAACCAAGTAAACACACAGAAACTTACATTGTTTACAAACTGTATGGCCGTGGCAGGCTTCTTGTTATCTAGTTCTTCTATCTTAAATTAACCCATTTCTGTTAGTCTATACTTTGCCACTTGGTCCGTGGCTTACCTGTACCTCACATCTTCCTTGTCCCTGTGTTGGCTGCCCGCGTCTCTCTCTCCCAGCCTTCTACTTCCCACAATTCTCCTCCTCCTTGTCCCACCTGCCTGGCTCCTGGCCAATCAGCACTTTATTTAACCCAATCAGAGCAGCACATTTGACATACAGAACATCCCACAGCATCTAAACCTAAACCATAACTGGAGCCAGCCTCCCAGCTGTAGTGACACGGTACCTGTTCTTGACCCAGGCAGCCTGGAGGGCCGGGCCTCCTGGGCAGCAATTGACCCAGGACAACTGCCCAGTGACAGTGACAGCTGCAGCTATTTCTGCCCAGCCGAGGGTCTGTCCAAAGGCCCTGTCCCAGCGGGCCCCAGGCCAGCGGCCTTCTCTGCAGCCAGGAACAGAGTGCCAGCTGGCTCTGACTTCAGAGTGGGTGCCAGGAACCTAGGCACAGTGTGTCTGCCTCGCTGATGCTCTCTGGCTTCCAGGAGCCAGGCAACTTCTTGCTGCCTTGCATCTCCTCTCTGTATGGAGGCTCTAAGTGGGTTGAGTGTGGTGAGTTCCTGAATCAGGAGCCAGTGATCTTTATTCAGCCTACTTGCCACACAGAGCATCCCCTTCCCACACCGTTCAGGGTCTTTTCTTCTCTCTGCTGGAGTAGACTTATAATTTCTTCTTGCTAATGCTGATAATTCACAGGTTGATCAGAACGTATGATTAGGTAGGAGTATAGCTCAGGTGGCAGAGTGCTTGTCTAACATGCATGAAGCCCCAGGGTCTACCCACTCACAGTATAAACCAGGTATGGTGGTACACACCTGTAATCCTAGCACCTTTGAGGTGGAAGCAGGAGGATCAGGAGTTCAAAAGCCATCCTCTGCTACATAGTGAGTTAGAAGGCAGACTGGCTGGAAGCTGCTAACGTTGCCATAGCAGCTGGGTTAACTGGGTAACTCAGTAGGGTCTCCTGTCTTCCCCACAAACCCCTCTTGATGATGGGGACTGAACCCAGTGCCTTCTACAGGCTAGGCAAGAGCACCTCCAAGGTATACCTGCAGCCCTTTCACTTTTGAGATAGGGTCTCACTAAGTTGCCTGGAATCATAGCCAGTCACAGCAGCAGCTGTTTGAGCACACAGTCCGACTTCTCTGAACTTTCTTTGAACAGTGGAGTGGGGCTGTGGGAGAGTAGAGGTATTTGAATACTATTTGCTGTCTGAATAAGACTCAAAGCCCTGTTCTGCACCTAGATCACCTGTCCAGGTGTCAGGAGACAGGGTCAGTTTCAGCAGCTGGACAATGGTTCAGAGTTTAGCTCTCTACCCTTAATCTCTTTATCATGTAAAGGACACAGTAACCCATCCTTCCTTCTCATAGACTCTCTCCCCTTCTTGCTGGGGAGCTGGGAAAGCCATTGGTGGGGACAAAAGGGGGGTTTTTGGAAAGGAAGATGTAGAAAGGGCCATATTGCAAGTGGCTGAGCAGGAAGGGACGTAGGTGAGGTCGAACCCTGGCTGTGAAAGCATAAGCTTTATGTGCTGGTGTGATTCCTTGCACACGCTTGCTCCTCCAGAAATGCACAACTCAAGCACACATCCCCAGTCAGTGCACCACTGAACACCCCGAGGCCCCACTCAGAAGAAGAGATGGTCTTGCTTTGGTGCAGCTTCGACCCAGTCCTGCAGCCCTTGGCCTGGAGGTGCAGGGCTGGCAGAGTTGCCAGGAGGCTGCTCAGGCAGAGGACATGTGCATTCAGGCTGGCTGGGCTGGCAAAGCCATCTGTGGCCTCTTGTCACAGGCTGCCAGGCTAGGCAGAGCCACGTGCCAGGCTGGAGGGAGCAGACCCTGGTGAATGGCTTCTTTGGAAAGGGGGCCATTGTTTGCCATGCGAACAAAGGAGCAAGCAGGGTAGGAAGGCTTGGCTTTGCACTCAGTGACCTGACCCTGCCATAGGAAGGGCTGAGCAGCCCTGGAGAGCAAAGGTTTCCCTGTGGACGAGTGCAGGAAGGCCACTGTCTCTTTTCAGTCCTCACAGTAGGCAAGCAGGAGCTGTGAGAGAGAGACTTGACCTTGGGGAACAATGCCTGGCCAGCTTCCCTTTCAGCCCTTTCGGTTGGCCTGTTGCATTCTAAATGGCTCTGCTTGGCTGCCAATCACAGGATAGCTGACCTGGGCTACTGATGAACTTGAGAGCCAATCCTGGAACCCATAGAATATGCTGGAGCAATGAACGCTGGCTTGTCATACTCTGTATACTGGGAAACATCAGTTCTCCTTTTCCATGCTTCAGTTTCTCAGTTTGAATTCCCAGTGGCAAATTGTGGTTGGAAAGATTAAAAGGAAAATACATGAAAAGATTTTAAAATTATGTTTCCTCTTCTCCCTCTTCCCTCCACCTTTTCCTCTGACAGAGTCTCAATATGTAGCTCAGGTTGGCTTCAATCTGGGCATCCTCCTGACTCAGCCTCCCTACTGCACCACCACACCCTGATAAGCATTCTCAAATTCTAAATCATATGACATTCTGTGCTAGCCTCTTCCATCTTGCTTGAGACATGACTCAGCCCAGGGTATCTACCAGGAAGGTGCTACCTACCCGTGTTAATCACCTACTAATCCACCTAGGTTGTGTTCATATAACTCTGATTGTGTGTTGTGTGTATGATTTGTTGTGTGTATTGTGTGTGTGATATGTATTGAGCTGAATTTGTACTCAAGGATGACCTTGAACCTCTGATTCTCCTGCCTCCACCTCTGCTGGAACCACAGGTATGTGTGCACCACTGTGGTTGGTTTATGCCGTGGGGCCTGAACTCAGGGCTTCATGAATGCTAGATAAGTACCGTACCACTGAGCTGTCTCCCTGGCTCACTTGCTCTCTTCATAGCATCCATTTTGCTCCACACTACATAGATTGTGTCTTGAGTTGTTAGGGCTGGAGAAACATTGCTGCAGAAGACCCAGGTTCTATTCCCAGCACCCATGTGGCAGCTTAAAACCATCTTGAACTCCAGTTCCATGGGATCCTGCACATACATGGTGCACAGACATACATGCAGGCAAAACATTCATATATAGGACTATATAAGTGATTACAGGTGCTGACCCTCTCCACCCTAGTCACTGAGCCACTTCCCAGGACTCAGCTGCCTTGCTCTGAAGGCCCCTTGATTTTCTCCAACTCCCCGCCTCCCCACACACTTATACTACAGCTACCTTCCACAGGCCACTTCCATCAAGATAAAGGAATCTAGCAAATATCTAATACCCAGAGCCTCTGCTCCTTCAATCCCTTTGGTAAGTGTGAAGGCCTGCCTTCTGCTGGCAGCCAGAACTCTGTCCATGTAGGAATTCAACAGCAATGGGCAGACACCTTTTTTACTGCCCAAGAAAACACAGATGTTAGGATTAAAAGAAGGTGGTGTGTAGTGTGAATTCTAATTGGTCTTAATAATAAAAACCCGGAGTCAGTTATCACGGTGAAAGCTGGAAGATCAGAGAAGCAGAGCAGCCAGTCACTGTGAGACTTATCACCTCACCAACTCCTCAGCCTGAAAGGGGGCCTCGTGTTTCCACCCTCCGTCTTGGAGGGGAAGGCCTGGTGGTTTGGTGGTTCTCAGCTGTGGCAGCAGGAGTATATGAGGATGCTTGTTCACACTCGGCAGATCAAGAAGCAGAAATGTAAATGTTGGTTCTCAGCTCACTTTTTCATTTCGTCCATTTGATTCAGTCCAGGATCCCAGCCCACGGGATGGGGCCACCTACCAACTTTCTCAGTTAATGCTCTCTGGAAACACCCTCTGTTGCTGAAATTCCTTCCTTGGAGGAAACATAAGGCAGCAATTTACCTTTCCTTCAAAGGTCCCAGTGACAAACTGAGGCACAGTCTGCCAGAGCTCACTTTGGGAACCCATGAATTTTTGGGGCTTCCTTACAAAGCCTAGATGAGGGGTTACTTACAGGGGTGTGGGCACTCCGCCCACAACCAGCCACACCTGAAAAGCCTTACCCCATAGAGATGAACCCCCCCCATATGCTCTGACCCTTTTCCCAGCCACACACAGCATTGCCAAGTGATTTGGAGCAGCTGGGTACTCAAGGGAGCATCCTCTTCCCTACTCACAGACTCTCTGCTGGGTGTAAAACTGTCAATCAGCTCAGCTGTGATCTTGTGCTAGAGGACACAGCTGAATTCCCCAAGATGGTGGTTGCTTGGCTTGGGACAGTCAATCATGAGTCTCCCTAACAGACCTACGGCTCCTCTTTTCTTTTCTTTTTTTTTCCCTCTTCTTAGTCCCCCCCGCCCAAGACTATGTAGCCCTGGCTGTCCTGGAACTCTCTAGACCAGGCTGGCTCTGAACTCACAGAGATCTGCCCACCTCTGCCTCCTGAGTAGTGGGTTCAAAGGCGTGCACCACTATGCCCTGCTTTACTAGTGCTTAATTCAGTCACCACGCAGACTGACTTAATTGTTTTTTTTTTTGTTTGTTTGTTTTGTTTTTGAGACAGGGTTTCTCTATGTAGCTTTGCTCCTTTCCTGGAACTTGCTTTGTAGACCAGGCTGGCCTCGAACTCACAGAGATCCACCTGCCTCTGCCTCCCAGTGCTGGGATTACAGGTGTGCACCACCACTGCCCGGCTCTGACTTACATTCTTGACTTCATATCCAACCTTTAAAGCATGATGCTAATTGGTTTTTTATAATAAAAACTTGGAGTCAGATATTGGGGTAAAGGCTGAAAGATCAAGAAGCAGGAGCAGCCACAGTCACCTCTTACCTCTCTGACTCCTCAGACTGAAAAGGGCTGAGCTCCTGTCTCTACCCTGCCTTATCACTTCCTCTCTCTTTCCAGCCATATCACTTCCTGTCTCCTGTCTGTACAGACCTCCAGACCTCTATGGCTAACTAGTGACTAGCTCCACCCTCTGATCTTCAGGCAAGCTTTATTTGTTAGAACACACTTTTTGTCTAAAAAAAGAGAAGGTTATAACTAACATAGAAAACTAATCACAATAAACATAATAACTATATATAAATATATACAGGCAATAATTACATCAACAATGTTTAGTCCATTAACATTTGACAAATTCAGAGAAAATACTCCATTATCTATCCTGTCTTGGTGAGTCCAAAGGGTTGTACTTAGTTCACCTTTTTTTAAAATTTTAAAAAATTTTTTATTTTTATTTTTTTAAATTAATCTTCTATTCTAATTTGCATTACCAACTCAAAACTACCTCTTGATGTCTCTCAATCCTATATACTTTACACCTCTTTAGTGAGTTTCTTTTCTGAATTTGTTAACAAGGAAAGCTTATGGGAGCCCACAGTGACTCCAGCTTGTGGCTTGATTCCATCTTGACTTAAGGTCAGAGACTTCAAGCTTATCTTTTCTCCTTAAGGCTGGATAAGATGTTTGGCCAGATGTCTTGAGAATTAATGAGGTGTTTACTGCTTGTTTATTCCTTGAACCATGGTGTCCTTGAGAGGGGGAGGCCTTCTTGCTTCTGTATAAAAAGATGATGAGGAATAAACTCGGGGCTGCTGCAGTATTGACTGAGAGCCCTCCCAAACCTATCCTGTGTCTCTGTCTTTTCTTGTTTTTTTTTTTCTTTATCAATTCTCACCCCCCTATTCAGGACTGTTCTACCAGTTGGGCGGGACCCAACAAAAACTATAACTAAAACTATCTAGTCTTCAGCTCCATCAGAGACCTGAAAAGAAAATGTTGTTACCAGAGTAAGCAGGAAGTACAAACAAGTGACTTCAAAAAGTATGGGAATTACAGAAATACCTGGCTGCCTGGAGAGTCACTCAAGGTTCCTCTGCAATGTTGGGGCATCCATCTTTGGGCTACAGGCCTAGAATATCTGACAGACTCATCTGTGAAGCAGAATACTCTGAAGGGCTGTCCTACCTTGTCTTGGCAAAGTTTGGCAGTCCCTTTCTTTTGTGTCCTGCTTGTCCAATTTGGACAGCATACTGTCAGCAGTTGAGGCAAGGGCACTTTCTTTTCCAGTGGCTAACTTTTGCCACAAAGAAAGTAAACTCCATATGGAGTTTCTTCTATGCCCATTGTCTTCTCTGAAGTAGCTTGGTGCTGCTAGGAGCAGACATATCTCATTGCCATCAAAAAAAAAAAAAAAAAAAAAAGAACCTATGTTATTGAAACATCTTACATGCCATATTCTGTAGAACTTTGAAGTGTTTGAAGATGACATGTCTACCTAAAATATATGTTTGACCTACAAAACATACCTAAGAAGACTACAAGTTTTATTGTAATAGGTGACTACCAACCTGCATTTCCTTATTATCCTAAATAGTTGGTAATAATAACTTTCAAGGACTAGAAATTTGCATTACATTATTAAATAAGCTGTATAGGTACAATACTTTGAACAAGAGTAGAAACGTATGTACAATATGTTCTAACAAAAATAACCTCAAATTTGTATCAATATGCAGAGATCCAAGCCAATATAAAATATTTAAAACTAGCAGTTTGTTTTTTTTGTTGTTGTTTAAAAGTGGATCAACCTTGGCAAACTGAGTTCATCTTACTCCAGAGTGCTCTAGTAGTACAGTCTTTGCTTTTGTCCTTTTCTCTGTGTGTTGTGTACATTGAACCCTCAGCTCCTGAGGGTGGTCACAGATTCTTTGTTCTCCTGACACCTCTACTAATTGGTTGGAAATGCCATCTAGATGGCTGCTGTGGTGTTCCGCTGCTCTCCTGGACACTCGGGGGATGTCTTCAGTTTGGGTCGGTGTTCAGTACTGCACTCTGAGGTGTCCCTCAGGGAGGTGTGTACAGGTCTGAACTGGTGGCACCATTGGCCTAGGAAAACATCTGTATTTCAGGAACAGTGAGCAGTCAATCTTCAAGTTCAGCTGTGATCAGGTGACCCAAACTAAGCTAATTAGAGATCTTCCCCAGGATTCCTTTGGTCTTTGGACAGAGTGCCACAAGACTGTGAGTTGGCCTCAGCGACTGTGGCCCTGGCCTCAGTGATGGCCATTTGTGAGGATAAAGCTGACATCTAGGGAATCAAGGCCAAGAGGGTGCTGAGGAGAGCCAGGGCCGGCTCCTTGACTGTCCTTTCCACTTTGTTCCTGAAGTGTCTCCGATGCCAGCTTCCCGGTCTGTAGTCAGGAGGGAAACAAGAAGTCCTAGAGGGTAACAGCACTTGCCCAAGGTCTCTGTGTGGCTAAGCCAAGGTTCTCATCCAACAGAAAGGTGCACCAGCCAACCATGCCTCAACTGCCCCAGGCCTGAGCAGAAGGGAGTCTCCTCCTCTCTCTTGGGAACCTTTGCCTTAGGCCTTCTTGCCTCAGAATTGTTGAGGGTACCCTCTGGGCAGCTATTATCACCTAGGCACCAGAGTCACCTGCAATGGGAGGGCAATGACCAGGGCTTGCAATGCCCCTCAGGCAGAAGCTTCAGGGCCACAGGGCTACTCGCATGAACACCTGTGGAACAAGGATTGTCTTTATGAAAGCGAGAGTCTCTTCATCCAACACCAGGCCTCAGGTGGCAGTTAAACAACAAACAGCTGTAAAGCAGGCCGTTACAAGGAAGCCCTTCAAAGGTCTGCCAGCCCTTGCTCAGGTAGCCCTAGCCCCAGAGGCCAGGCAGATGGAGGCTCCTGGTGGCTCGGATCACCAGCAGCCAGAGGAATAGTTGGCAGGCTTCTTGGAGTTCCCAGTCTGCCCGCCGCAGTCCCAACTGAGGGTGAAACACTAATTGAGGGGCAGTGGAGGTTGTCTCTGAAAACAAGAAGGCCCTCTTTGCCAGAGTTAAGCCACCTCAGGATGCAGAGAGAGCCCGGCTCACCACATCCCCTTGGCGAGCGCCAGCAACACACGATGCAGCTCTCAACATGCTCTTGTTTTTTTTTTTTTTTTTTTTTTTTTAAATCAATGGCTTCCATTGTAGGTGCCGAGTCTCGGCTCCAGGACTTGGTTCTGTGCCCTGGCCAGAATCTGAACCTGGGGACACGGCTCCTTCGCCGCCTTCCTTGGGATTGTGAGGTTTTACAGAGTCTGAAAAGCCACCTCAGGAGACTCCCACCGGAGCAGCCAGTTGGACACCCTCCTTGACCTCAGAGGCCTCTGTCACCGCCCTCTCTTCACTGCCTTCTGCCCAGCAGTCCCCATCCCAGGCTAAGACAGGGACAGGCGTGACTACGGTCCCCATCACCTGTCTTCTGAAACAGTTTTATGCAAACAGCCAACCCCTCTCGTGTTCAGATTGCTGGTAGTAACTTTCCTGGCATGCTGCAGCTGAGCAGGGCAGAGAGCCCCCCACTTCCTCCATGGCCCTCCAAGAGGAGAACCATTTGTCCTCTCAGACTTTGTGTTGTGTTGTTTTAGAGACGGGGTTTCACGCAGCCCTGCCTAGCCCCCAGTTTTCTATGCAGCCAGAGCTGGGGATGGAGCCCAGAGCTTCATGCAACTGAGCCATGCCTCTAGCCCTTTTGTTGTTTGAGACAGGGTCACAGTATGTAGCCCAGGCTGACCAGGAACTTTCTATGATGCCCTCACTGGCCTTGAATTGGAATCTTCCTGCCTTAGGTTTTGAGGTTGGCTGGGGTTAGCGGTGTATGCCCCCATATCAGGCTGGCCTTTTCATTCCTTCGCTCTGATGACAGGTTCATCCCCTGAGCATCCACTGTGCATGCAGCTGAGCTGGGAGGTAAGGAGAGAGTGGTGCCTGAGGCAGGCAGACGCATGGCTGCCCACTGGAGAAGCTGAGTGGTTGCTACAGAGCAGTTCATCTATAATTTTGCGGTCGGGTTGCAAGTTACGAAGAAGGTATCTTCTGAGGACCCAGCCAGCAAGCAGGGACAGATTTGTAGCATTAATGACACGTTGGCAGGAACCGAAGGGTGAGTGGGGGCCAGTAGGTCACTGAGTTGGTCTAGGAGGGCTGCTTGTAGGCAGAGGCCCTCTGGGCAAGGCAGGATAGAACTGGCTCCTTCCAGGAATGGAGTTCAGACTTGGGAAGGGATATGAGAGAAGCATCTCTGAGATGGCTGCGTCTGGGGGAAATAGGGATGAGTCCCTTTCTCAGACACACTAAGGTGCCCAGAGTTCCGTCTTTGTATTTTTAAAATTATGTATTTTACTTTATTTGCATTGGTGCAATAACCTGCACGTATGTCTATGTAAGGGTGTCAGATCCTGGGGGTTACAGACAGTTGTTAACTGCCATGTGGGTGCTGGGCATTGAACCCAGGTTCTCTGGAAGAGCAGCCAGTGCTTTTAACCGCTGAGCCACCTCTCCAGCTCCCCAGAGTTCAGTCTTAGTTCAGACCCATGCACAGCTTCTGAGGTGCCACTGCCCAGTCTGGTAAAAGGATTGAAATGTAAGTGAAGCTGTGTGGTCACACTGACTGCAAAAGAAGTGTCCACCAGCACAGCCGGGGACAAGACCCTTGTAAGATGGGCGGGCCGGGAGTGTGAGACTGGAGACCCGATGATGGAGTGGTCGGCCCCAGCGACCTGAACTGCTGCAGCCAAAAGTCCGCTCCGAGCCCTTGTTCTTCTTCACTATACTCCTTGACAGTCCAGAGAGACTGGAGAAGCACAGGGGACAGAGGAAGAGGGAAGGCACTCAGGGGTGAGAGGGCTCACTGACGTCTTATTAACTCAGGGAACAGAAGCTTGCAACCAATCAAAGCGGCCACCGGAGAGGCTGGGGAGACGCCGCAGTGACTAAAATGTTTGCCTCAACAGTGTGAGGGCCTGCGTTCAGATCCCCAGACCCCACATGAAAAGATGTTTTTTTCAGAAAAGACTACCTGCAAAGGACCTTGGGTTTTCACAGGACAGGTTGGGAGGATTGAAGATGATTTCAGGGCCAAGAGACCTTTGTGGATATCCAGAGCCCTCAGGGACAGGTTCTGACAGCCTCCCTCCCGGCCACCATCTATGCCTAAAGCTTTGTTTCTGCTGGAAACTGTTGACAGTATCCTCTGATTTGAGCTGGAGTTAGCCATTTACTCATCATTCATTCTTTCACTCACTCACTCATTCATTCATTCACTCACTCATTCATCCATTCGTATGTTGGGCAGAGCCAACTTGACTGCATGTATCTACAAACCTAACTTAAAAATCTTAAAAGTTGGGCTTTAGTCAGGCATGGTGGCACACACCTTTAATCCCAGCACTCGAGAGGCAGAAGCAGAAGATGTCCATGAGTTTGAGGCCAATCTGGTCCACATAGTGAGATCCTGTCTCAGGACAAATTATTATTGCTTTGTGTGTGTGTGTGTGTGTGTGTGTGTGTGTGTGTGTGTGTGTGTGTGTGTGTGTGTGTGTGTGTGGTGAGAGAGAGAGAGAGAGAGATCGCATGCATTGGAGGGCATGTGCATGTCACAGATCAGAGGACAACTTTGTAGAACTGGCTCTCTTCTTTCAACTTTAAGTGGGTTTCAAGGCTCAACCTCAGATTGTTGGGTTTATGTGTCAAATGCCTTCACTTACTCAGCCATCTCTTGGGCTTGCACAGAACTAGTTTAAGGACAAAAGTCTGAAAATGAATGATCTGAGAAACGCAATAATGCGGGAGTGGGCCAAGTCTGGCTTTAGGGGATGCTGCGATGGCTGTAATGCCACACAAAGGACAGTTTTTCTCTTCCTGTCCTTGGCAAGCTGTTGACAAGGTACCAGCAGCTCCAAGGCCACCTGGGCTTCCTGAGCCTCCAGCACAAGGGACTCAGGGCCCAGGGTTGCTGACTTGTGAGTCACTGGCTCAGATGACTCTGGGATCCCCACGAACTGGGCGAGAGCACTTGGGTGCAAGGCAGATGAACGGGCCAGCCCAGGGAAGCAATACAGTGGGGAGAATTGAGTGGACACTGGGCTTGGAACCGCCAAGCTGGCTGTGAGGACTGCTTTTGGTACCTCAGGCCTGGGCCCGGGTATAACCGAGGTCATCTTTAGGCTCTCGGGGAGCTAGCATTCCAGATGAACTCTGAGGGCTCCTTCCTCAAGCCCACTAGGAGTCTGGAGAAGATCTCCTTGTCCTCCTCTCCCCAACCCCCACTCAGTCCAGCCAAGGAAAGGAATGAAATTAACTGCCCATTGTTTCTTGATACTTCCTGAGACCAACAAAGGGCCTTTTTACCAGGGAAAGCGAGGTGAGCCAAAGCTGCATGCAGAGCCTGGAAGTCACCGAATTCGGCTGTATTGATGCCAGATGGGAGACACCCAACAGGCCATGTTCAGAGTTGGAGCTGGAACAGGTAGGCTGTACAGAAAGCCCAAATATGGTCAGCCTTTCAGGTGAGCTGTGCTGAAGTATATGGCATGGACTAGATACTCAGAAATAGCACACAGGGAAGGTTCTGGGAGAATCAGTGACCATGGGATCCCATTCCCTTCTGCATTTCACCTTTCTTCTGCTAGGTTCACTTGGCTGTCAGCCAAGGGGAACAGAGATGTGGAGACTTCTGACTTGGTCTCCATCTTTGTCTGCCTCCAAGAAGCCTCTCAACAGAGAGTTCCAGGCAGAGAAGGCAAACGATAAGTCTGTGGAGGCAGAGAACATGCCAGAACCAAGGGACTAGTGGTAAGATGGAGCCATACAGGGAGCAGAAGGCTGGAGACTGAGCTGGAGGTGGGGCTGTTCCCAAGCTTGATGGAGTGTCGTGGTCCAAGATGGCTCTATCTTATCCTGAATTCCTGGTGCCCCAGTGCCCTACTGGAAGAGTGGAACCTGATCTTCCCAAGGTGGTCCTAAATCAGCAGACACTCATTTTACAATGTCCCAAGATGGGGGGGGGGGCAGCCACACCCTCTAATGGCTCTAGGGGAAAGTCCTGTACCTCATCCAGTTCTTTTCTTGAGAGGATGTTTCAAGACAAGGTTTCTCTGTGTAGCCCTGGCTGTCCTGGACCTCCCTCTGTAGACCTGGCTGGCCTTAAACTCAAGAGATCCACTTGCCTCTGTCTCCTGAGTGCTGGGATTAAACATGTGCACCACCACCGCCTGGCTGGCCTTAAACTCAAGGGATCCACTTGCCTCTGTCTCCTGAGTGCTGGGATTAAACATGTGCACCACTACCGCCCGGCTCTTTTCCTGTTCTTGATGGCTTTGGGGAGCCTCAGTACCTTTAACTTACCTGACAGCTTTCAGCCCTCAGCCTCTGACTCCTTGTTGACTTCATCAGAATGTGGCTTCTTGTCATATAAGAATATCAGTCCTTTCATGTAGAGTTTGCTCTCGTCCAGTGTGAGCTCATCTTAATTACAGCCGTGAAGGCTGTTTCCAAACAAGGTCACCCTCTGAGGTCTAGCTGGACAGTGATTCGGGAGACAGGATGTTCTTTAACTCAAGACAGTGGCTAGACATGCAATTCACTTGTGGAAGAGACTGACTGCATCCACACAAGGAAAAGCTTAAGGAGCCAACAGGGACACAGGAAGTGATGAGAAGCTGGAGAGCAGGGAGGGTGAGGACGTAGGGGGAGGGCAGTAATGGGAACAAAAGATGTTCAGGATGGGAAACAAAGAGGACTAGAAGATGTCCAAGACACCAGCTGAGTGGAAGATGGGTTCTAGAACATTCCTTAGGGTGCTGATGGCTTCTGAGCCAGGTTGCCAGTGACCAGAGGGCAGCAAGGCTCAGAATGTGATAGAAAGCCACAAGCAAGGGGGCCGGGGAGCTCTGTGCAGAAAGCAGAAGGCTGGAACCATACACATGCCAGGAACTTGCCCCTGGCATCAGGAGCTCACCAGGGACGCTCCAATCCTCTTGGCTCAGTGCGTGGGCACCCCTCTGAATTGTTGATGGCTGGCCTAGAATAAATACCCCTCCCCATGAGCTCACACTTCAATTAGGCCTCCACCTCCTTCCCTCAGGCCTGGTCCCCACTGCTGTCTGGGCTGCTGCCTGGCACCAGTGGTTGTTGGTGTTTAGGACAGGGGTCTCTGTTCCGAAATGCTGCGGGGGATGGGGGGAATCTTGCGCTTTTTCTCAGAGGTTGTGCCCTGTGGGTCGCCTATGCTGCTGAGGCGAAGAGCAGGATGCTGGGGCTTCCTGCTTCCCAAAACTCCCACATGAACTTGGGAGACTAGACAACAGAAACTCTTGCTGAAGGTTCTGGAAGCCAGGCATCTGATGTCAGTGTTGCTGTGCTGAAATGGAGGTGTCAATGGGACCTCAGTCTCCCTGGGAGGCTCTTCACAATCCTTTCTATGTCTCCCTCCTCCAACGTCCTCATCTTCACCCCATCACTAGAAAATGTTTACTCATTCCCTCTTATCATGCATGTTCAGCGTGTGACTGTAGGGGACACAGATAAATCAGAGGAATTTTCCCATTTCCCGCCCCCCATCCTCTTCTGTTGGATACAGAGTCACCCTGTAATGACTCAAGCTGGCCAGAAACTCACCATCCTCCTGAGCACTGGGATGGTGGGTGGTACCACCACACCTGCCTCCATTTCTTTCTTTCTTTCTTTTTTTTTTTTTTTTTCTGTGTTGCACTGGTTGGCCTGGAGCTCACTATGTAGACCAGGCTGTCCTTGAACTTGCAGTAATCCTCCTGCCTCTGCTATGGAGTCACAGGCAGGAACGACCATGACCAGCGCCATCTCTACATTCTGCATCAAATCTACAAAGACTGTCCCCATTGCTGTTTGTGGTGGGGGGAACCCACCACCAGGCCTCAGGTTAGGCAAGCCCCCACCTCTGAGTTGCATTCTCAGATGAAGACCTCATTCCTTTTGAGGTGTTGTCAGCTTCTGGGAAGTAGGACCCAATTTGTCTATGGAGCCTTTATTCTTCCCAAACAAAATTCCTCCCCTTAGAGGCTGTGTAGATAAGGTGCACACCTGTACTGCCAGTGAGTTTCTTTACATGTGAACACTAGAGTGTCTTAAAAAACTGTTATTTTGTGTGTGTGTGTGTGTGTGTGTGTGTGTATGTGTGTTTATGTGTATGTGTGTGTGTGTGTGTGTGTGTGTGTGTGTGTGTGTGTGTTCTGGTGATTGAACTCAGTTTGTGGGTATGCAAACCAGGCTGTTCTTAAATTTGTAATCCTCTTGCCTCTGATAAGGGGTTACAGGAATGAACTACCATGGCAAGTACCTACTCACGGAACCATCTCAGCTGTCTAGGTCTTTTTATTCTATTTCATTTTTTTTTTCTGAGATAGGGTTTCTTTATGTAGGTTTGCGCCTTTCCTGGAACTCGCTTGGTAGCCCAGGCTGGCCTCAAACTCACAGATATCCGCCTGGCTCTGCCTCCCGAGTGCTGGGATTAAAGGCGTGCCCCGCCACCGCCTGGCCGTCAAAATGGAAGAACTCTTAACTGATGATCTCTTTCTCCAGCCACCAAGAATCCTTATTGAAGACTGTATTTCCCAGACTCCCTTGGAGCTACAGACCACATGCTTGTTTCCTAGCCAATGAGATGCCAGCATTTGGTGGGTGTCACTTATGGCTATGGCTTCCTCCTACCCTCTCCTCCTTGTATGTAAGGCTGAAAGTTAAATGTTTTGTTTGGAGCCTGCTGACCTTGCAGGGACCCATCCCGATGGCCCTGTGACAAGCAGTTCAGAGATATTTGAGCGATGTGCTCCCCATGCCACACCTAGAGGTTGTTTTTTTAGTCATTCTTTGTTATGAACAAAAACAGCCAATTACTGAGCAAGATGTCGTGCTGGGCAATCAACATACCTTGTTTTCAAGCGTCACAGCAATTACAATACGAAATCACCATCCTGTAGTGCGGTCTGTTATCTTTGTGAGAGTCACTACTATGATCCTTGGTTTACAGGTAATGAGCCTGAGGCACAAATGGGTGGCACTTGTTCACATGTCAAAGACAGTGTGGGAGTCAGCTAGTGTGGAGTGCTCGTGCAGTCTCCCACTTCATCCCAGGGTCATGTAGCAGCTGCAGGGGTCTGGCTTTGTGTGCTTCTCAGGGATGTGGTAGTACAAGGCTATGGGGTTCAGACACTGCGGAGGGAAGGTTTGCACAGGGCCAGGAAGAATGGACAGGACAGAGACAGGACTTGGGGGTCAGGCCAGCTACATTGGAGGAAAGTGGACAGTTTGTGCTGGGGTGGGGCTGAATCTGAGCAAAATGATGCTTCTTTGGTCAGAGATTTAGGTCTTTTTTCCACCTTTGCATTAAAAAAAAAAGGAGCGAGGTGTGGTAGTGCACACTTTCAATCCTGGCATTCAGGAGGCAGAGGTAGGTGGATCTCTGTGAGTTTGAGGTCAGCCTGGTCTACAAAGTAAGTTCCAGGACAGCCAGGGCTGTTGCACAGAGAAATGTGGTGATATTTTATTTGTGTACCCCAATAAAGCTTACCTGGAGATCAGAGAAAAAAGCCAGCCACTATATTAAACAAAGAAGCCAGGCAGTGGTGGCACATGCCTTTAACTTAGCATTCAGGAGACAGAGATTCATCTGGATCTCTGTGAGTTCAAGTCCACACTGGGAACAGAGGCAGGTGTGGTGGCACACACCTTTAATCTCAATGCTAGTTAACCCTAGAGGTCTGGAGGTCTGTACAGACAGACAGGAAGTTATAGAGATGGGTGGAAAGAGGAATTGATGTAGCTGGGTGAAGAGAGGAAGTAAGAAAGCAGAACATAGAAAGGCATATGGGCGTGGGGATACAGGAAGTGGCTCTCTCTTTGGCTGAGGATTTCCTAGCAGTAAGAACATGGCTGGTTTCTTTCTGCTTCTCTGATGTCTGAATTTTCATCCCAATATCTAGCTCTGGGTTTTTTAATTAATAAGACCATTTAGCAATTCATCTTACATCTGGTCCCCCAATGTTTGTGGCATGAACTCATGAAAAGGCCACTTGCCTGTGGCCTTATAGGCCCTGGTTTAAGCCTGAGCTGGATGTGACAGAGTCTCCATCCTACGTGCTGGATCCAGACAGCTGGATCTTTCATGTCTTCTCTCCTGGTGGGTTGTGGGCTCTCTGGATCCCCATCTCAGGCTGATACCACACTAAGTAGCTGTCTTGAAACCTGCCTGGGCTTCTGTTGTTCTGTGCAGAGGAGTCAGCCTCACATCTGAGTCATCATTGATGGCAAATTTGGTGAGTCAAATAAGACACCTTAAGAGAGAAATTAGTTAAAAGAGAATTTTTTTCCCACATTAAAAAATGGGAAACATTTTTACAATAGAGGGAATTTGGTCTTCGTTTGATAACACATTAGGTGATCTGAAAATAAAACAATTCAATGAGAGGATTATTGATGATGGTATTTACATAACATAAATTATGCATATTATTTTTTGGTTATTTTTCCCTTATCATTAAAAAGGTTGGTTAATTTGAGTGCCAAGATGAAAGTTTTAGAAAAACTTGTTAAGACAGATCATAGAGATATTCAGACTCAGACAGAAGAATTTAAAGGTGAACCTATCTCAGCATTGCATTACATGGTTCCAGAAAAACAACCTAAGATTTTCAAGCAACCAAGCTTAATCTATCCTGTAACCTTACAGAAACTGCCAAATACTCCAGGCTGTGTATGAGCTAATTGGACTCCTGTGGAAGTGTTAGATTTGAAAAGATTTAAAGAAGCTATACTCTCATATGGTATACATTCTCCATTTGTAACTAATATGTTAAACTCATGGTCAACCTGTAATAGAATTATCCTTCAGGACTAGGAAGAATTGGTTACAGCTGTCCTAGAGGCTGGTTCACAGTTACAATGGTGAACCAGGTGGAAAGAGGGGGCTAAGACTATAGAATAACAATGTAGGGCTAGAGGTACAGAAATTGACCAAGATCAACTTTTTTTTTTTTTGGTTTGTTTGTTTTTGTTTTTGTTTTTGTTTGTTTTTTTTGAGACAGGGTCTCTCTGTGTAGTTTTGGTCCCTGTCCTGGATCTCTGTCTATAGACCAGGCTGGTGTCAAGCACACAGAGATCCACCTGCCTCTGCCTCCCAAGTTCTGGGATTAAAGGAGTGGGCCACCACCAATGGCCCAAGATCAGCTTCTTGGAGAAGGTGATTATGCTGATATACAAAGACAATCTTTCTATGATGACCATACCCTAATTCTGTGCTGCATGGAAGCCATGAATGTGTGAGACAAAATTGAAGAAGCAGGGAAGAAAATTGAGTCATTAACAAATGCTATACAGGACCCAAAAGAAATGTTCATGGATTTATTACAAAGGCTACCTTCAGCAGTAAATAGAATGATACCAAATTCAGAAGCTAGACAGATAATAATTGAATCTTTGGCTTTTGAGAATGCTAATGAAGCACATAAAGGGGTAATTAGGTCATTAAAGGCAAGATTAGCACCCTTTGAGAAATGGATCAGAGATACAATTAATATTGGATCTCATGACCATGATGATACTTGGAGAGAAGTGATTTCCAGAGGGTTGAAGAAATATAATAATCTCAGATACTTTAATCGTGTTAAACATGATCATCTAAAAAGGGATTGTAAACAGGGCATTCATAGAAACAATGCTTCTTCAAAGAACACTGGCAACAGGATGCCCTCCCTTCTGGATTATGCAGAAGGTGTGGTAAAAGCAAACATTGGACTAACAAATCTATCAACAAAGGATAGACAAGGTGATCCTTTGCCTTTGCCATCAGAAAACTCCCTGAGGGATTTCTTGCAGGGCCCCATGACAAAAACAGTTCAGACCTCTCCAGCCATCATAGAAAAAACCCCTTCCCAGACCAATTAAAATAACCAAATGCCTATTATAAAAAAACATACTGCTCAGGGTGATAGAACAGACATAGCAGAGAGAACAAAAATTCAGGAGAAACTATAAAGGAATTTTTTTTGGCAAACTTCTACAAATGAACAAAGACCAAAATTAAATATGAATAAATGATGTTCTCATGGAGGGTCTTGTAGACACAGGTGCGAACATAATAATAGTTGCACCAGAATCTTGGTATACAAATTGTCCTCTTCAGGAGGTATATAACCAGCTATTATGGATTGAAATATTATCTCAAGTGAAACAGAGCACAAGATGGGTCAAATGTATAGGGCCAGAATGACAGAGAGGAAAATTAAAAACATATGTGGATAATATAGATATGAATTTATGGGTCCATAATTTATTACAATAATAGATTACCTAGATTAACATTCCTCCAACCTCAGAAGCAAACCATAAACTAACATGTATGTTTCTGAGAAAAATATTAGAAGGTATTATAAAGAACCATCATCTACCATCCAGATAGTACAAGAACAGAGCAAAATAGCTGCTGATCTTTTAAAGACACCAACAACTCTAACTATAAAATGGCTAACAAAGAAGCCTGTATGGGCTCAGCAATGGCTTTTAACAACAAACTATGGGTCTTAGAAGAGTTGGTACAAGAGCAGTTAAATGCTCAGTCTATTGAAGATTCAACCAGCCCTTGGATTTCTCCTGTAATTGTTATTAAAAAAGAAATCTGGTAAGTGGAGAATGGTAACAGATCTAAGAGCAATTTACAAGATAATTCAGCCAATGGGCTCTCTACAATCTGGAATTCCTTTGTGTACTCCGTTACCTATAGAATAGCCTTTTATAGTTAGCGATTTAAAAGACTTTTTAAAAATACCCTTACAAGAAAAAGATAGAGAAAGATTTGCCTTCATGGTGCCTACTTATAATAATTCTCAGTTGGTTAAGAAATATCAATGGAGGATTCTTCCACAGGGAATGTTAAATAGCCCAACCCCATACCAATATTTTATACAACAGCTGTTTGAAGTCATATGAAAACAATTTTCCAAATCTTTAATTTATCATTACACAAACAATATTTTACTAGCTGATTCAAATGCAGAAACTTTAGAAAGAGTTTGAAGAAGTAAAGAAAATTTTGCCTTGTTGGGGATTACAAATTGTTCCTGAAAAGATACAAAGAGGAGATTCTTTAAAACAGGTCTACAAAAAAATTAAGTCCCAAACTGTGCAAATTAGGAGACATTGATTACAGACTCTTAATGACTTTCAAAGATTATTCAGAGACATTTCCTATTTATGAACTGTTGTTGGGGTGAAAAATGATGAACTGAGTAATTTGTTCAAACCCTTAGAGAGTGACAAGGACTTGAATAGTCCAAGAGAATTATCACCTGAGGCGGAGAAACAATTGGCTTTGGTGGAAAAGAAAGTACAGGATGCACATGTGGATCATGTGGATCCAAAGCTGGATTGCATTTTGGTTATTTTACCCTCTAGGCATTCTCCTACAGGAATTCTAATGCAGAGAGAAGATATTATATTGGAAAGGATATTTCTACCAAATACACAGAGTAAAAAAATTAAAAAACTTATATGGAAAAGATCTCTGACTTGATTTTTAAAAGAAAAATTGAGACTTTATCAATTAGCAGGAATAGACCTAGCAGAAATTGTAATACCTTTAGCTAATGATGAAATTGACAAATTATAGGCAGAAAGTAAACTTTGGTAAAGAGCTTGCAGTAATTTTTTGGGAAGAGATAAACAGCAAATATCCCAAAAGCAATAGAATTGAACTTATAAAGAGAGCTGATTGGATCCTGCCTCTGCATTATACAGAAAACAAGCATATCTGGAGCCTGTACATTTTATACAGATGCAAATAAACAATGAAAGGCAGGTTACAAATCAGAAAATTTAAGCAAAGTGGTTCAAAGTCCTTATAATTCAGTTCAAAAATTGGAATTATATGCTATTCTGATGGTATTAATAAATTTTTCGGCACCTCTCAACACAGTTAATGACTCTCAGTATGCTGAAAGAGTGGTCTTACATATTGAGACTGCAGAATTTATCCCTGATGAATCAGAATTAACTTCATTATTTATTCAGTTATAAAATATAATCAAGAATAGGAATCATCCCTTATATATAACTCACATCCAATCCCATACAGATCTGCTAGGTCCTCTAGCACAAGGTAATGACAAGATTGATAAACTATTGATAGGAAATGTGCTGGAGGCCTCAGAATTTCATAAAGAAAATCATGTCAATAGTAAAGATTTAAAAAAGGATTTTTCTATAACCTGGCAACAAGCCAAGGAAATTGTAAGGAAATGTCCTACTTGTTCTTTTTACAATCAAACTCCACTAGTAGCAAGATGTAACCAAGGGGCACTCAGAAGAATGAAATCTGGCAGGTGGATGTGTTTCATTTTGTGGAATTTGGAAAATTAAAATATGGACACCACACTATTGATACTTATTCAGGATTTCAATGAGCAACTACTCTGAATTCTGAAAAGGCTGATTCTGTAATCTTGCCTTTGCTAGAAGGTATGACCATCATGGGTATACCTGTACAAATTAAAACTGACAGTGTTCCACCATATGTCTCTGGTAAAATGAAACAGTTATTTTCTTATTATAATACAAAACATATTACAGGTTTACCACACAATTCTACAAGCTAAGCAGCCATAGAAAGACGAAATCGAGCTCTAAAGGATATGCTAAATAAACAGAAAGGGGGGCCTTGTGGCAGGGTGCACACCTTTAATCCTGGTACTGGGAGGCAGAGCCAGGTGGATCTCTGTGAGTTCAAGGCCAGCCTGGTCTACAGATCCAGATCCAGGACAAGCACCAAAACTACACAGAGAAACCCTGTCTCGAAAAACAAAACAAAACAACAACAACACAAAAAACAAAAACAAAAACGGAAAGGGGTAACAAAAACCTCTAGAAATAGATTATATAATGCTCTACTGACTTTGAATTTTCTCAATGCTATTGAGAAAGGAACAACAGCTGTGGAGAGACATTGGATAATAGAAAAAATACAGAATTAAATTAGCCTATATACTTTAAAGATGTGCTGACCTCAGAATGGAAACCAGGATATGTGTCATGTTGGGGACAAGATATTTGCTTTTGTTTGTACAGGAGAAGAAAAGCTATGGATGCCGCTGGGCGGTGGTGGCTCACGCCTGTAATCCCAGCACTCGGGAGGCAGAGGTAGGTGGATCTCTGTGAGTTCGAGGCCAGCCTGGTCTACAAAGTGAGATCCAGGACAGCTTCCAAAGCTACAGAGAGAAACCCTGTCTCGAAAAACCAAAAGGAAGAAAAAAAGAAAAAAAGAAAAAAAAAAAAAAAAGCTATGGATGCCATCCCAATTGATGAAGGTTCTACTGGAACGCCTTTTCATTTAATCTGCCAAAGGGAACCTCCTCAAAGTTAGTCTTGAGGAATCATTTTTTTTTTGTTTTGTTTTTGTCTTTCAGGAGAATGAAGGCTAAGGAATCTAAAGAACACTGGACAAATGAGACATCTGAAGAAAAAGGACAAATCATCCACAAAAAAAATGTCCCAAGAAAAAGAGTAAATTGGCCTGTTGGCATGTCACATATAAAATTTCATAAGTCTTCCTAAATGTTTGTTTCTGATGTTCTCTACAAACACTTAACACAAATGGTCTTTATGTAGTCCTATTTCAATTAAAAATTAAAGGGCTGGAGAGATCACTCAGAGGTTAGGAGCACTGACTGCTCTTCCAGAGGTCCTAAGTTCAATTCCCAGCACCCACATGGTGGCTCACAACCATCTGTAATGAGATCTGATGCCCTCTTCTTTGTACATAATAAATACATAAACCTTTAAGAAAAATTAAAGCTGGCTTTGGAGTTGGAGCATGGCTCTCTCCTTCTCAAACCCTCTCTCCTGCTCATGTTGTTATAAGGAAAATGCAAAATCTCTGTATCATGTCAGAAGAACCATCTTATATGGGACAGAAGAAAACCAAAAAATTAAGGGACTGTTGTACTGCCATGAATCTCAGTTCTTTGGTTTTATTTTGACTCTTTAAAACTTTTCTTAAAGTATAAATTTTATACCATACTTTTGTTATGATATTAATGGTCATAACTAATTCTAGAAAAAAAGACTTTATCTAGCTGCCTGTATATGTTTTCCTGTTTGAGTCTTTATCAGTTTTATTCAGGGAATCATGACCACGCCTAACAGCAAAATTTTTTTTTTTCAAGACAGGGTTTCTCTGTAGCTTTGGAGGCTGTCCTGGATCTCACTCTGTAGACCAGGCTGGTCTTGAACTCACAGAGATCCACCTGCCTCTGCCTCCCGAGTGCTGGGATTACAGGTGTGGGCCACTACCGCCCTGCTCTAACAGCAAATTTGAAGTCTCCAAAAAGATGATGGGGCCCCACAACAACAATTCCATAAGGATGATGATAATATCCTATCACTCGGGAGGCAGGGATCTGTCTGGATCTCTGTGAGTTCAAGGCCACCCTGGGAACAGAGCCAGGTGTGGTGGCACACACCTTAAATTCTAATACTAGTTAACCATAAAGGTCTAGAGGTCTGTACAGACAGACAGGAAGTGACAGAGCTAGGCAGGAAGAGGGAGTGATGTACCTCGGCAGAGAGAGGAAATAAGATGAAGAACAGAAAGGCATATAGACGTAGGTCTCTTTGGCAGAGGATGTCCAAGTGGTAAGAACATGGCTGGCTTATTTCTGCTCTTCTGATCTCTCAGATTTTCACCCCAATATCTGGCTCTGGGTTTTTTCTATTAATAAGACCATTTAGCACTTTATCCTACACAGATGTATCGGCAGGATCACTGTCTATAATCTGCCCCGAAATCCTTACAAGAGAAGGCAGTCAAGAAGTGTCTGCAGTCAGCTTGAGTAGACTCACATTTGAGCCACAGCAAAAAATAAAGCTTGCAAAGTTATCGTCATGATAGAGGCATTGGCATTCATCTCTAATAAGACAGAAATTTCCCGACAGAAAAGAGACCAAAGGGGAAGAAGGGCCTGAGGACCTGAAAGGCAGTCCTGGGGAGAAAAGCACAAACACTTCTTCCTCTTGGACAGAGCTGTTTTCAGCACAAGAAAACACTTTGAAGTCTATATTTAGAAACAGAAATTAAGTTTTTGAGCCTGTAACTATGATAATTTTAACTATTAAAAAAAAAAACTTAAGTATCCAGTGCTTATCACTGTTACCAAGACTAGATTAATAACTTACCAGAATTCTGTTGATTGATATGTTAAACTTCAAACTTTTAATATCATATGTGTCATCTTTAAGTCTCATTTTTCACATCCCTTAAGTCACTTCCTCAGAACTTTATAACTTGCATAAATCTTCTATTTTCTTTTTATTCTGGAAACATCTAGTCATTTACTGTGAGACATAGGTGCTTGATTATCGAGAGTGCTTATTGAAATAAGGGGCTCTTTCAGTAGGAAACAACAGCATGGTAGTTTGGAGTTCTTCTCCCTTGGAACCTGTTTGGAGAGTTTGCTGCCCCTTTTCTTTTTTAAGCAAGAACCTGTTAGCTCTAGGAAAAGCAAGGCTTGATTTTACATTTAACATCAGCCTTTGGCTGGCAGGTTTTAGCCTCAGTTTCAAAACTTTTTTTATTTAAGAGGCTCATGTAACTTAAACTTTCCTCAGAACTCTCAAATTTACATCACCTGCAAGCAACATGTCCATCTTTTGCACCCAGTGTTACTGTAAAGCCAGACTGGTTTAAGGGGGAAGCACTTTCTGTCTATGAATGGGTCGACCAGGCAGCTGCAGCCTCTGGAGAGGAGCTGGCTGAGGTCTCTTTGCTGCTGTAACATGTGGCATGACTGCTAAGTTGTCAGATGGGGCCTAGGACAAGGTGGGGCCCAACATCCCATCACAGATCTGAGAAGGACACTTTACTGGAATGATCAGGAAAGATAGACCAAATGGCCTCCATATCAATTAAAAATGGCAGAGACTTACCTGCTATCCAGTCAGTCTAGGCTCCTCTGTGGTAATCTCAATGGTTTAGTTGGGGCCAGAGGTCCCAGGGCAGCGTCACTCTTGGGCTACCAGGCCCAGAAGATTTGAGAAATTTTCCTGTGAAGGAGAAACTTGGAGGAGGGTGGGGACCTGACCTACCTTGGCAAGGCAGAGTGGGGTAGTTGACCCTCAGGTGCTCTGTTTGTTCACAGTTGGGCAAGGTCCTGGCAGCAGGTGAAGTGTGGTCAGTTCTCTGTCCAGGCGTTGCCACACTTGAAGCTGGTCCCAGGTGGAGTCTGTTTGTGCCACATTGTCTTTGGAGGTGGCCTCAGAGCTGCTGCTGGAAACTGGTACTTTTGTCTATTGGAGAGCTCTTTTCTGCTCTGCCTTTCTCTTAAATACCTTAAACACCATATTCAGCTGACCTCTCAGAGGGGTTTGAGTGCCAAATTGATCTATAGTCTTTGATTTTGAATATTACTTTACATTAAACAAACTTTACTTGTTTTCAGTTACTTCCTTTAGACTTATCTTTGACAACACATACAGAAGGTCAAAGCTTGTCCTTGTAAATGAATCACATTTGTGTTTATCATAACCACAAACATAATTCTGAGCACATTAAAATATATGATCATTTTAAGGTGACTGACCAGTAGCTTGCATGTCTTAATTATCTCTTACAGTTTACAAGTTGGTAACTAAAATAAGATTAGGCTGTTTTCATTGAAGATCCCTGGGTATCAAACTGAACTTTAAACCATTAATATAGTCCATGGAGAGACTGGGAACTCCATTTTCCTGATTCTTTTATAGTGTAATTTTATAAAATATCACAGTTTTATATGACTCAGTTTATCCAAATAGTTAAAACTTAACACAGTTAGTAAAGACATAAGTGATTAGACATATATCTTTAAGTCAGCTTCTGCTAACTTAAGTAGATCTTAGGAATTTATCAAACATACATTGATCCTTATCCAAAATATCTTAGAGGCCTTTTGTCTCCTTAGTTCAAAAACATCTATTTTTCTAAACTCACTCTATAGATCAAGGTAGTCTTAAACTCACAGAGATCCACCTGCCTTTGCCTCCCCAGGTTCTGGTATTAAAGGCATGTGCCACCACTGTCTGGTTGTACCATCAGCCCTTTTGTTACAGATCTTAAGCTAACTTTATTGCTTAGAATCTTACAGATTTTTTTTAAAAAAGCCAAATGAACCTAAAATCCTGGGATAAAGTTTACTTTTCAGCAAAAGTGTCAAAGATAGTAAACAAAACCAAGAAAAAGAGGGAGGAGTATTCAGAGAGTTAAACATCGGTGATTATACTGTGCCATTTGTAATCTCTATTGAAAAATCCATTGTCATCTTAGCTGTGTCTTTTTCCTTGGTTGTTCTGGTTTGTTCTTTTCCCTGTCACAGAGTCAGGTGACTAGTCTGACCCAGGACACAGGCTTTGGAGGAAACCTTTACACAAACACACTTAGGTCTAGAGTGAGCAGGCCGAATCCCATCTCCAGAGTCAGATTTTCAGTAGAGTAGAACTGTATGTGTCAGTTTCCAATGTTATCTGCACCCAAAGGATATTCAAATCTCTATGAGACTGAACTCGGTGATCAGAGTGGGGGACAAGAGCGGAAGGCAAAGGTTTGGAGATGAGGGAGGTTGGGATCATTTGCTGGTGTGGTGGCAGAAGGTGGTACAATCTGGGAATCTGGAAATCAAGCATGCCGTTTTCTGGCCATTGATAGCAATTATCTAGTTTGTACTGAGCCCAAGACATTTATGGCAAGACATCAAGGCTTTAATAGAATGTCTGAGTCCAAGGAGGAAAGAGACTTAGGAAGACAGGCAAAGGAGTTGAAGAGTGGGTGGGAAGAGTTCCTGGTTAGTTCAAGCTCCAGAGAGAGGTGGGGGATAGTTGCAGGAAGGGAGGTATGCAAGCCTGGAAATTTAAAGTGAGGCAGGCTTGTGGGCTAACCCAGGAGCTAGCATGGGTGAGGTGGCCCACAGAGGCTTCCTAGTGAGACCTTATTCAAGGTCAGAGAATCTGAGCTTGCTTTACCTAGCAGGGTTGCATAACAGGATGGTTTTGCCACAGGTATGGTTACCAGGTGTTTGGAAGAGTCTACACTTGGCTGTATGATGTGCCTTGAACTTGCAATGGGGAGGTCTTTTGCCTCTCCCCTTTTGGCATATTATAAAAAGTCCTTTTGAATAAAACTCTGGGTGGCTGGGTATTGGCCCAGGGCCCTCCCTAAGCTATCCTTTGTCTCGGTCTTATGATCTCTTTCTACTTTCTGTCTTTCTACTTAACATTTCCTCACTCCTCTCTCCTCCACCCAAGAACCCTTCAATAGGTGGGATTGGGTTGGAGATGGACTTTGGCACACTCCCAAACATGGGGGCTTTGCTGCATGATGCAGGTATAAGGTAATAGAGAGCTAGATGTCCTGTTTGCCAGAGGTAGGGGATATAAGGGAAGTGATAGCTATTCCTTGCTGACAGAAACCCATTTCACAGGTTTCTGAAGAATACTGAAGGTAAGCTTTTGTCCATCCACCTGCAATTCTGTTTACCTGGATCTACAACTTATAGGTTAAATAAAAGTTTACACAACTAAAACCATAGAAGTTAATACATGCAAAGTGACTCATAAATGTCGTTAGTCACTCAGCTCTCACTGTCTAGGACCTTTTCTTAGGGATTGTCCTCATGGTTCAGTTCTCTAGGTATTGGTTGTTGTCACTCTGTAAAAGGGTCTACCGTGAAAAGCCCTCAAATTACTGTCGGTGTTCTCTAGGTCTGTCCCTTGCAGCTGGCAGTATCTCTGATGGAGAAGTGGTGTCCCTTTGTTTGAGAAGAACAGTGTCTGAGGCAGCTCAGAGACTTACCTCACTGAGGGCGGTGCCTCTCTGTCCTAGCAGGAGCCATGTGAGGGTGAGGTGCTGCTCAAGGTCCCTCTATCTACTGTGTGGAATGAGCTGTTGTTCCTGTCCCCTTGATCACCTAGGCGGGGACACCACTGATGACTTTATGCATTGTGTATCCAGGTGACAATCAACCATCCAGGATATGCTCAGAGAGCTGGGCATAAGATTGCTCTGCAGAAATGTTACCAAGAAAGACAGGCACCAGACAAAATGATATATGGTACAAATATCACTGAATAAAGAGACTATTTTCTTACTACAATAAATTACTTTGTGTATTTGAACCACATGCTGTAGTGTCTTGATTTATATCTATATAAACATTCTGATAGTGGAATTGGTCAGCATGCTTATCTTCTGAATGCACCATTTCTCTCTGTGGTGAGAGCAGCCTCATTCTCCATGATGCACTTGGGTCTGCATTCTGTGCGTTAGATCTCTGCCCTCTTCCTCCTACATACTGCCTAGAAACATCCTGGAAACATCTCTGCATCCCACTATTATCACTAATGGAGAATTTTGTTTTAGGTTCCACATATGCAGTATTTCTCTCTTTTAAGGGTAATTTTTCTTAGCATAATGTCCTTCAGGTTGACTCAAGTTGACCACAAGTCTCAGTATCCTTCTCCTCTTTCTTTTTCTGAGACAGGGTCTTGCCTAGGTTGACCTACAACTCCTGATACTCCTGATCAGAATCCTGGGTGCTGTGGTGACAGGTTTGTACCTCCTCAATCATAAGGCCTAATTACATTCTTCTTCAACAGACATGTGGATGTAGGGTAGACACATTGTTAAAGGACTAGGTTTTGATTCATTTTGAAATACTCCCAGCTTTCTCTGCAGTTGTCCTATCTCAGCATCAAAAAGATCCTTGTGGAAATGCTCACAAGAGCCCTGAATCCTGATCACAAGGCACTGCTTTTGTGTAGCCTGTAACCTGGTTCCCTCCTCATCTGTACTTTGGCCCTGCCGTTCATATCTTGTTGAGGGAATGGAATTTCCTTCAATGGACAAGGGAAGCTCTGTGCTGTCATGTGAACTAAGACTGAGAGGCCTCCAAAATGACAGGAGCCCTGGTCCCCTGTAACCAAATCACTGTCAGAAGAAACTCAAAAAGTAGCTCACTTCTCTTCCTGTGGAGACACAGCCAGTATGGGCCATCTGGCAGGTCTGGTTTTGGTTTCATGAGGGGTCCTGGACTATACTGTATCAGTTCACCCCTCACTGCACAATGGTTGACTGCATAGGCTGGCAGTCATAAATAGGTCTTGGACACATGGGGCAGTACAAAGGTCTCTTTGGCATCCTGACCCCCTTTTCCTTTGTTATGTCCAGAATATTGGGATGGCTGGATCACAGGGCAGACATGGTTTCACATTTTGAGAAATCTCCACACTGTGTCTCATGATGGTTGTATCAATGTTTGCTCTGCCAAAAATGTGCAAGGGTCTCCAATTCACACACAGGCAAGTGTCTTCTTCATCTTTTGTTAATATCCAGACTAATTCACATGGTCATTTATGATAAATCATTTATCAATGGTTGGTCATATTCCTTGGACAAATGGAGTTTAATTCATAAAGTTCTAACCTATGTCTCTACCTTGGTGGGTTTTTCATACTTTTCCAATAGCAATTTCAGAGTATCAGGTCTTACATTAAGGCAGTTGGTCCATTTGGAGTTGATTTTTATGTAGGCAGAGAGAAAAAGATCTAGTTCACTCTTTCACATGAAGTGCCCAGTTTTTTCTAGCGCCATTTGGGGTCTACATAGAAAGTTGCAGGCCAGTCTGGGCTAAGTAGGATACTATATCTATAGACAGACAGACAGACAGACAGACAGACAGATAGATAGACAGACAGACAGACAGATATAAAATGCAAAAGGTAGATATTTTAATTTTCCCAGGGGCCTGCCTGAGAAGATTCTTCCTAGAGTCCCGGGGAAGATGCTGCGTCTAGCAGGGGTTATCTGAGTGAGAAAAATCTATTTACACATGCTCTTTTGTCCGTTTACTTTATTTCTCTAAGACAAAATTCTATCTATACAGCTTCAGTTCCATTGTGACACTCAGTTCCCCTCTGTCCCTTCTTTTTCTGTCCCCTCATAGTTTTAGTAAGCTCCTAGCTTTCAACCTCATCTTCATCTTCAGTTTCTCCATCCATGCCCATTTCTTCTCTTCTTACTCTCTTGACCTGACCCAATCCTTATTCTCTACAAAAGATCTGCCTTGTTCCTTTCTCTCTGGCCATGTGACTCTCTGACCAGGAATTCTGCCTCCCCTTCACTCATACCTGGATCTGCAAAAATCCTTTGTTCTGAGTCAAATGCTCGGGAATATCATTTGGCCAGTCTGGGGAAGGAAAGTCTGAGCTTCATTTGCATAAGAAACAAAGCTGTGCACCTACAGTCCACCTATCTCCTAGGGCTCTGTAGGGGTGTTACCTAGTAGATCAGCAAAAAGTCTGAGAAGCTTAACTGTTTGCCATATGGCCTAGTAGTATATGAGCACACAAAAATTTCATAGCAGAAGACAGCTGAAATATATTAAAAGCTGAATAACACCAAATAGTCCCTGATAAATGCCTTTGCTCTAGAAAAATTCCTTGATTTTTCTAGGTATAGTTTTATTATATATAGCAGAATCTCTATAATATATTCTTGTGGCTCACAGCAGGATTCACTTCAAATTTGTCTGTTCTCTTCTCAATTATCTATTAACTAATCAACAGTAAAGGTTTATGAAGCTGCTGAAACAGGAGACCGGTCAGTTTCTTGGTTCCTAAAATGTACAGTGGGTAGACATGAGCTCTGTTTAAGGATTAATTAGTGCTCTGTACAGCATTTGTCTACTAAAGACCTGGGGGAAATGCAAGAAAGTCTATACACAGAAATAGTTGTCTATCACCTTTGGACACTAGAAAAGAATGGCATTTAATTGATACTGTTGGATCTTTGTGTACTTATTAGAATTTGGTCTATCTTAACCTCAGATTTGGGTGAAGGCTAAGAAAACTATAAGACAGAGATTAGCATCCTATCCCCAGTTATAAAAATCTAGAGAGTGTGGGGTCAGAAAGATTGTTTAAGAATATTTCTTGCAATTGCAGAGGATGGATGTTCAATTCCCAGCACCCACACAAGGTGACTCACAACTGGTATAGTTTCATCTCCATGTGTTCAACACCTCTGGTCTCCACAGGTGCCTTCATTCACGTGTACACACCTATTCAGACACACATATAAGTGTAAGGGAGGGAGCAGTAAAACCTTGAACCAGGCCACTCCACAGGTGGAAAGAAGGTTTATTTGGAGAGTTACCTCTTAGGAGCAAAGAGAAGCAAAAAGCATTTGGAGGAGTCCAAAGCTGCCATGACTATCCCATGGGAGGCAGAGAGGATAGCAGAATGGTGGGGAAAGTCTTGCCTATTTTAAAGAAGTGGGGGAGCTGTGCAGGCCAGAATAGCCTGGAAGCTTAAACTAGTGATGAGGTTTGTGGGCCAGAAGAGACCAGGAACCGGAATGGGGCTTTGATGCTATGGGTATGTGCTAATATGGACCTAGATGCCTCATTTGCTGAGATAGGGAGAGATAAGGGAGAGGTAGTTCTTTCTAGCAGAAAGAAATCCATTTCACAGGTTTCACAGGAGTGCTGAGTATATACATCAGTAATCTTCTGCTGAACCTGTCAAGAGTCTAGGCTGAGCTGAGCCCAAACTATCATTTAGAACATTGTCAGTGGCACTGCAATTGGGGGGAGTTGGGACTTAACATCCCAACCTATTGCTGGTGATAGGGGCTGATTGCGTTATCATCTG
Organism: Onychomys torridus; assembly: GCF_903995425.1. Lineage (NCBI taxonomy): Eukaryota > Metazoa > Chordata > Mammalia > Rodentia > Cricetidae > Onychomys > Onychomys torridus. Next base: position 131,183,343 of record NC_050446.1, read on the forward strand.
ACTTCTTTAAGATAGGCTGGGATGTTGTAGAGGTTCCGGGAAGGCTAGGAAGTAGGTCCATCAAAGGTTGAGGGTGAGGATGCAGGCGGGTGGGTGATAGTAGAGACCCAGGGAAATTTTGTCACAAGTGTCTGTTTTTCACACCACCGTGTAACTTTGCCAGTTTTCTCCGGAAAGAACCTGCAGAGATAGGGAGCAATCATGATTGTGTGGCACGAAGAGACTCCACCTGGGACCAGCTTCAAGTGTGGCCACACTGACACCTGGGCAGAGAACTGCCTCACACTTCACCTGCTGCTGGGACCTTGTCAAACTGTGAACAGACAACACTGGAGGGTTGACTACCCTTGCCAAGGTAGGTCAGGTCCTAAGGCTTTAGTGGAATCTCTGCGTCCAAGGAGGAAAGAGACTCAAGGAGACAGGCAAAGGGAGGGGTGGGAGGAGTCAGGGACCTAAGGGAGACCCAAAGGAGAGCGCTGCAAAGGAGTCAGCCCCTGGAGGATGTAGTTTTTGAGTCAGCTCATGGAAGTCTTTAATCTTCTCTTTCACTTGGCCAGACTCACTCACACAGAACATTCTTCATCAGCATGTTGACTGCTTATTGGGCTGTCTTCAGCAGTAAATAGTTTGACACCAAATTCAGAAGCTAGACAGATAATAACTGAATCTTCGGCTTTTGAGTACGCTAATGCAGCATGCAAAAGGGTAATCTGGCTGTTAAAGGATAGATCAGAACCCTTGGAGGATTGGATCAGGGACACAATTAATATTGAATCTCATGACCATAATGATATGTGGATAGGAGAGGTGATTTCAAGAGGTTTGAAGAAAAATAATAATGTCAAATGCTTTAATTGGTTTAACAATGTCACCTATAAAGGGACTGTAAATAGGTCATTCCTAGAAACTATGTTTCTTCAAGGAACAATGGCAACAGAACTCCCCTCCCTTCTTGGTGTGGTAAAGGTAAATGTTGAACTAATGAATGTAGATCCACAAGGGACAGACAAGCTAATCCTTTGCCTGCAGGAAACTCCCTGAGGGGCCTCTTAAAGGCCCCCATGGCAAATGCAGTTCTGTCCTGCCATCATAGAAGAAACTCCTTCTCAGAGCAATTAAATAACCAAATGCTCAGGGTGATAGAACAGCTTTATCAGGGAGAACAGGAAATTCAGGAGAAACTATAAAGCAAATTTTTTGGCAAACTTCTATAAATGAAGAAAGACCAAAATGAAAAATATGAATAAATGACATTCTCATTAAGGGTCTTGTAGACACAGGTGTGGATATAACAATAGTTGCACCAGAATCTTGGCATCCAAATTGTCCTCTTCAGGAGGTAAATGTTCAGCTGTTAGGGATTGGAATATTATCTCAAGTGAAACAGCACAAGATGGGTCAAATGTATAGAGCCAGAAGGACAGAGAGGAAAATTAAAATCATATGTGGCTAATATAGCTACGAATTTATGGAGCTGTGATCTATTACAACAATGGAATACCCAGATTAATATTTCTCCAACTACAAAATTAAATCAGCCTATATACTTTAAAGATGTGCTGATCTCAGAATGGGAACCAGGATATGTGTTATGTTGGGGGCCAGATTTTGCTTTTGTTTCTACAAGAGAAGAAAAGCTATGGATATCATCAAAATTGATAAAGGTTCTATTTGAACAAGAGAAACCTCTTAATTAGAAGAGGTGATAGTTCATCAACCAGCATGACCATCCAATTTAAACTAACTTATACCATTAACACATGCCTTTTCATTTAATCAGATATAACTTGCAAAAGGGAACCTCCCCAAAATTAGTCTTGGGGAAGTATTTTTGTTTTTGTCTTTCAGGAGAATGAAGGCTAAGTAGTCTGAAGAACACTGGACAAATGAGACATCTGAAGAAAAAGAAAAAATCATCCAAAAAAAAATGTCTCAAGAAAAAGAATAAATTGGCCTGTTGGTATATCACATATAAAATTTCATAAGTCTTCCTAAATGTTTGTTTCTGCTGTTCTCTACAAGCAACACAAATGGTCTTTATGTAGTCTAAGTTCAATTAAAAATGAAAGCTGGCTTTGGAGTTGGAGCATGGCTCTCTCCTTCTCTAAACCCAAGCATGCTTGTTAAAGGAAAAATGCAAAATCATTGTATCGTGTCAGAAGAGCCATCTGATATAGGACAGAAGAAAACCAAAATTAAGGGACTATTCTATTGCCACTAATCTCATAATTCTTTGGTTCTATTTTGATCTTTAAAACTTTCTTTCTTTCTTTCTTTCTTTCTTTCTTTCTTTCTTTCTTTCTTTCTTTCTTTCTTTCTTTCTTTCTTTCTTCTTTTTCTTTTTCTTTTTTTGGTTTTTCAAGACAGGGTTTCTCTGTAGCTTTGGAGCCTGTCCTGGATCTTGCTCTGTAGATCAGGCTGGCCTCGAACTCATAGAGATCCACCTATCTCTGCCTCCTGAGTGCTGGGATTACAGACATGTGCCACCACCGCCCGGCATTATTTATTTATTCTTGATGCAGGTTTTTTGTGGGTTTTTTTGCCCTAAGCTGAGGACTGAACCCAGCAGGGCCTTGCACTTGTTAGGCAGGTACTCTACCACTGAGCTAAATCCCCAACTAAAACTTTTCTTAAGGTATGAATTTTATATCAAAATTTATAAGATATGTGTGTGTGTGTGTGTGTGTTTTAAGCTTTTGTTATGCTATTAATGGTCATATAGAGTGCTAACTAATCCTAGAAAAAAGGCTTCATCTAGCTGCCTTGCATGTTTTTGTGTTGGAGTCTCTATCAGTTTTCTGCAGGGAATCATGACCAGGCCTAACAGCAAATTTGTAGTCTCCAGAAAGATGATGGGACTCCACAATGATTCTATAAGGATGATGACAAATACCACCCAAAGATTGGTTTTGGACTATAAACTGCTCAGGACAATTTCCAGCTGAGATGATCCAGTCTCACAGGCTACTGGAGCAAGGACTTGAGATAAGTCCTACACTTTTGCATTATGCAGAGACTGGACACCAAATGATACAGCTACCTCTTCCATGACTTGACAATTAACCCAAAATTTTTCTCTTCAGGATCCCCTAAAGATGCCTTCACTACCAGCCAGCAGGAAGTAATTTTAAGAACACAACACCCACATTCCCAAGAGGTGGGGTAGGTGGTTTTTGGTCTTTTAATGGGTTTTAGATAATTGTCATTGTTTAGGCTGATTAGTTACAAGTTGTTATTGTTAATGGTCAGGAAAAAAGCTAAACAAAGGAGATTAGATTTAAGGTTCTTGTTTGAAAAAAAGAGGATTTAGATAAGAGGTAGATAATTGAATCTGCTCTAAAAAAGATATAGAAATCATAGAATAAAGGGTAGATTATTGACTCTACTCTGAAAAGGAAAAAAAAGAGAGAATATGGATATGATAAGATAATAAGGTAGGTGATTGAATCCACTTTTAAAAGGCAACTACTAGTTTTAAATATTTTATATTGGATTGGAGTTTTATATATTATATACAAATTATCTATATTGTTACAAATTTGAGATTGATTTATATATATATGATAAGATAAATAGGTAGATTATTAAATCTACTTTTAGAAGGCAACTACTAGTTTGACATATTTTACATTGGATTGGATTTTTGTATATTGTATACAAATTTTATATATTGATACAAATTTGAGATTGATTTTTTTTTAGAAAATCTGTACATATATTTCTAATATTGTTCAAGATATTATACCTATACAGTTCATTTAACAATGTAATGCAATTTGCTAATCCTTGGAAGTTATTATTACCAACTAATTAGGATATAAAGAAATGAGAGTTAGTCATTACAATCAAACTTGTAGCCATATTAGGTATGTTTTCAAGGTCAAGCAGAAATATGTTTTAGATATACAGGTCATCTTTAAACATTTTAGAGATCTACAGAATATAGCATTTAAGATGTTTTAATAACATAGGTTTTTTTCTTCTTTTTTTATAACAATGAGACTTATGTGCTCCTGGCAGCGCCAATCTACTTCAGAGAAGATATGGGCATTGAAGAACCTCCACATGAAGTTTGCCTCTTTCACTGTGGCAAAAAATAGCCACTGGGCAAGAAAGTACCCTTGCATTGATTGCTGACAGTATGCTGTCCAAAATGGACAAGCAGGACACAAAACAAAGGACTGCCAAACCTTGCCAAGACAGGGTAGGAAGGCTTTTAGAAAATCCTGCTTTATAGATGAGTCAAATATGCTAAACCTGTAGGCTGAAGATGATGTCCCAACATTGCAGAGGAACCTCGGGTGACTGTTCAGGCAGCTGGCTGTTTCTATCATAACTCACATTTTTTGGAAGTTGTAGTTAGATTTTTTTCTGCCTGGCCCACAGTCAGGACAAATCTCTCTTACCTGCCAGTCCCACAGTCGCTCAGACCCAACCAAGAAAGCACACAGAAACTTATTTTGCTTACAAACTGTATGGCTGTGCCAGGCTGCTTGTTATCTACCTTTTTTTATCTTAAATTAACCCATTTCTGTAAATCTATACTTTGCCACATGGCTTGTGGCTTACCGGTGTCTTTACATGTTGCTTCTCATGGCAGCGGCTGGCAGTGTCTCCTCCCAGCCTTCCTGTTCCCAGCCTTCTCCTCTTCCTTGTCCCACCTACCCTATCTTCCTGCCTGGCTACTGGCCAATCAGCACTTTATTTATTTTAACCAATCAGAGCAACACATTTGACATACAGAACATCCCACAGCAGGAAGTCACTTGTCTGCACTTCCTGTTTTACCAGGTAATATTTCCTTCTTGGGTCTCTGAAGGAGTTGAAGATTAGGTAATTATAGTTATCATTTTCCTGGTTAACAAATTCAGAAAAGAAACTCACTAAGAAGTGTAAAGTGTGTAAGTTTGAAAGACACTGAAGATCATTTTTAATTGGTAATATAAGTTAGGATAGAAAGTGAATTAGGAACGTTTTTGACTCACCAAAATAGGATAGAAAATGAAATATTTTCTCTGAATTTGTCAAATGCAAATAGACTACACATTATTGATGTATTTATTGCTGGTATATATTGCATATAGTTATTGTACTTATTGTATATAGTTTTTCTTTTATTAGTTAGAACTTTTAAAAAAAATTTTGACAAAAAAGGAGAAGTATGTTAATATTTTATTTGTGCACCCCAATAAAGCTTATCTGAAGATCAGAGGAAAAAGCCACACACTTTAGTAAACATAAAAGTCAGATAGTGGTAGCATACACCTTTTTTTTTTTTTTTTTTGAGACAGGGTTTCTCTGTGTAGCTTTGCGCCTTTCCTGGAACTCACTTGGTAGCCCAGGCTGGCCTTGAACTCACAGAGATCCGCCTGGCTCTCCCTCCTGAGTGCTGGGATTAAAGGCGCTCTCTGGACCCAAAGTTTACTTCCTAAGGCTGACTCTTGAGGCCACCATGCTTCTGAAAGGCACAGTCCCTGATCCTGCATTACATGCAGTGTGCTGATTTCTACCCTTCCAGCTGATGTATGAGACACACCTTTGCTCTCCTGTTCCTCCTCTTCACTTTCCACCTCTACATCTCTCTATGTAGCCTTGGCTGACCTGGAACTCACTATGGTGACTGGCCTGACCTTGAACTCACATAAATTCTGCCTCTGCTTTCCTTGTTCCTCTTTTAAGGAGAAAATGGTCTCTTTTGACTCATCTCAGGCCCGAGGCTACAAAGTGTCGTTAGGAAGAGAACAAGAGCAGAGAGAGTAGAGAAGACGGGGTGCTGGTGCTGGTTTGGGGGTGTGGGGGCACAGAGCAGTTACTAGAGAACGAGGTGTCCTGGTCTCCATGAGGGACCATGTGACCACCCTACTGAGAGGACCTTGTCTACCCTAAAAGAAGTCAACATCATCAGACAGTCACACCAGCAGGAACCTGGGTAGCCAGATAGGTCACAGACATGATGACATACAGAAAGAGAAAGAGTCTCTCCTTACTTCTGAATCCCTTTGCCCTGCTCTTGTGACCACCCCCCCCCCCCCCCCCCCCTACACAAACCTCATGTATCCTTGTTGAACAGGACACAATGTCTTTCCCTCTTGCCTGGTACCTGTCAGACACACTGAACCTGGGCCATGGGCCCTATAGGATTGTACCTTGCTGTGCCTGCTGCCCCCACCCCCAAGCCACTGGCTAACCCCCCCTCCTCTGGGCCTCCCCTAATATCACCTGCTCGGAGATACCTTTGTCACCCCCAAAGCTCTCTCTTTCGCCTGCCCTGCTAGAGTTTTTCTATCACATGCTTCGCCATCCAATAACTGTACGTATGCAGACCTGGTCTGTCCATCTTCACACTGCCCTGGCACTTTCCATACCAGTTTCTCAGTGCTGACAGCAAGGCTTGACCAAGCTGAACCTTGAAACATGGTAGTGAATGAATGAATGAACAAATGAATGAAAGCAGAAAAGTGAGGCTCAAGAACAGCTGGATGTCACCGGACCAGGGGCTGGGGTCACCAGACCAGGCCTTCTCCGTACACAACAGTGGCTCTGAACTAACTGAGCAGAATCCAGCACCATCTGATGTCAGAGTCACCTGCTGTGGCCCCTGAAGCCTCCTTAACCAAGGATGATTGCAGCAAATATCCTAGAATGTGTTAGGTCATCCTCCAGACATCTGAGTGAGTGAAATAGTGAATGACCTGGGTGTGGCAGTCTGGAACCTTCTAGAAGACCAGGTATTGAGCAAATGCTGACTGTGGGGATGCCAGGTACAGAGCCCTGTTGGGCTGGGTATGCTGAGTGCTTTCCCACTCGGTTACAGAGTAGATCAAGGGAGAGTCTCAGCTACCACCAGTCTTTGTGTTTAGGAGGCAGCTGAGTTGAAAGACAACATGCTGGGATGGTTTTGTTTGTAATCTAAGGGCCTAGCAGTGCTTGGGACAGATGTTGGCTTGTCTATGGGCACCTCCCTCTCACCTGGGCATGACAGTACCCCCCAAACCCCCAGGCAGAGACTGACACTGTAGTGGCTTGCAGATATTCCAGACCAGGGACCTGGAGCCTTGGCTGCCACATGGCACCTCAGACTCAGGCTGGAGATGCCCGCTCGGCTGGTATAGGTGGGCATGCTGCAGTCTTCGGGCCAGCTGCTGGCCAGGCAGAGGGTCTGAGCATGCTGTTGTCTCTCTGCTTACGTCTCTGTCCCTTTCTTTATCTCATGTCTGTTTCTTTGATTATCTTTCTCTCTCTGCCCCCATAATCCTCATGTCTCTTGCTCTCCATCTCTGGTCTCGAATTCCTTTGTTTCTCTCTGTGTCTCTGTGTCTCTGGCTCTCTCTCTCTCCACTTTTGTTCTTTTTCTCTCTATCCCTGCGCCCCCCCATCTCTTTCCTCTCTTTCTTCCTCCTCTCCTCTCTTTCCAAGTCTGTCACACATTCCTCCTCCTCTTCCCCCTTTCTCCCTTCCTTCTCTGGGTTTCTTTCTCTTTGTCTTTCTTGCTCAATTGCCCTCTCTCTCCCCGTGAGTCATGACATCCTACTTACTGACTTGTCAGTTTTTGAGGAGATGGGAGTAAACTGATCTTGTTGGGAACAGATGTTGGGCTCTTATTCTCCGTCACGCTTTCTTAACCAAAACACCCAAATTTATTTTTAAAAATTCCAGGGCAAGACTTTCGACTCCTCAGAAAGATTAAATTTCACCTCCGTTGTGTTTTCCCAAAGGTCACACACAGATTTGCGAAATGTTGGGGTGCCTGTTGTAAATGTAGCCCATTCCGGTTTAGGACTTAGGAAAAGGCAGGCTAGGTGCCCTTCTATGATTCATTCATGAATTCATCCATTTATTCATTCATGAAGCTGCAGGAACCAGATGCATGCCTGACTGCTCTAGCCTGCTGGGTGCTGGCTCTCATGCAATCAACATTCTCAGAGCTGAGTCGGAAATTGGATTCACAGCAAAGACATAGGTGTGAGCTGGAGGGTGAGGCATCGAGCGTGACTTCCCAAAGCGGTGCCTCTCGGAGCTCAGACCAGCTCAGAGCAGCGAGGAATTGTCGGGCTTGGCTTTCTAGGCTTTGAGGACAGCACATGCAGAGACTGACATAAGGAGCAGGTGGGCCTGCTTCAGGGACGGGCAGGAGCTTTGAGCCAGGGGAGATGAGTCCCCTTGCCCTGGGATGAACGGTCCAGGTCATTGCATGTGTGCTGGGTGTGACCGCACTGATTTCAGGTCTTGAGTTCTCTCTGCGGGCTTGTAAGTAGACAAAGATGTGAGCTGGTAGTCTAGAGAGGCTCTGCTAGAAAAGTCCAAGATTATGGTCATCGCCTGAACTGCCTGTGTCCCACAAGAGTATGCCCACCTCTCACACACTGGGAAGCTGGGGACTCTGCACCTCCTCCTGATGTCACTGCTGACACACCAGGGTCATGTGGGGCAAAGCCTCTCTGAAAGCTGGAGTTGAGGGTCAGACCTTAGTGGATTCTGTGACTGGCTGGAAAACAAAGTCCCCTTTATCACCACACCTGAAAGGATGTCCTAAAGGTGGGCAGGGGACGCAGCTGTCACTGTCATCAGCATCTCTAGCACACGTGCCCCCAATCCCTGAGGAAGGAAGGAAGGTGTGAGCTCGTTTATGGGTTCACACCTTTACACCATGACAGAACCTCTATGAATGTGCATGCCAACTGCCCCTCCCCCACCCTCCTTTCTTCCTCTTTCTCCCCCTTCCTGCTCTCCTGGCCTACCTTCCTTCCCTCCCTTGCTCTCTTAGATGAAGCTCAGTGCCTCACACTTGATAGGCAAGCTTGCTACCATTGAGCCCTGGATGTCTGCACACCCTCAGCTCTGGTAATATATTTTAAGTTACATGTTAAGCATGGTGGCACACAATTGTAATACTTGGGAGACTGAGGCAGGAGGATTGCAGTGAGTTCAAGGGATGGCTGTTAAGTCACACTGCAAGGGAATGGGTATCCAGGGAAGCTTGAAGATTTAGAATGCTTTTTTGGTAACTGATTGACCACATTCTCTAAGAATCAGGATGCCTTTAAAGGGGTGCCAAGCAGGCAGACACTGCACCCTTGTGCTCTGGATCCAGGCTGACCTAATCTCAAGACTTTGTTCTTCATCACTTACATAAAACTCTGTAAAATGTGGTAAGTACAGGAGCCTCATAAGACATCATTGACCTGTGTAGGGACCACTGAGGATCCACCATTATCCTGTCTTTACACACTCTTCCTTGTACCCTAACGAGATACTGTGAATTGTTGATCCTAATTCATCACTCAAGCTACTCAAAGCATTCCCTCACTTTTAAAAACAGAATTACTCTTTTCTAAAATTTTATATGTGTAGTGTTTTGCCTTCTCCTACATTTGTGTACCATGTATATAATACCTGTGGAGGCCAAAAGAGAACATAGAATCCCCTGGAACAGAGTTACAGAAAGTTGTGTGTAGATGTAACCGTCTTGTTAAATAAGAAACACAGAGCCAATTGCAGAGTTAAAATCCAAGAGGTCAGAGCAATAGCTGAGAGCTGAAAACCTTACCCTTCACTGCTGCTCTATCTTGAGGGTGCTGGGAACTTAATCTGGGTCCTCTATAAGACCAGCCAGAGCTCTTAACCGCTGAGCCATCTCTCCAGCTCCTCACTCACCTTTCTGCTAGTGCAGGGCTATCAGAACTTGTGTAACTTGTACATGGATCTCAGGACAAGGGACGAAGTCAGTCATTTCAGTCCTAATCGAGGTGTCCCTATCCCGCTAGGTTCAGTCAAGTCCTTGAAATGTTCTTCACCTCTCTTCCATCTCTCAGAGTTGCTAGGGATTGTCATGTTGGTGTTGAATGAGCTCAGCCCCCATTGGCCACCTATTGGTCAGTGATCCAAGTATCTGTTGAAACAATGTATCCCCAAATATAGGGACCTATAACCAAAGCTGTTGTATTAGATGGACTCTTTGGGGCAACAGTTTGAACAGGGCTTAACTGGGTGTCACATCTGCTCATGTGGCATCAGTTGAGGTCACCAGTGGTACCCATTTGGCAGGTGGCCTGGACTGAGCACCAGGGAACTCTACTCATGGGTGGCATTTTGGTGGGGGTGGATAGGAGCCTGACTGCAATGGACAATGCATATTGGTGTCCTCTCAAAGGGTGGTGAGATTCCTCATATAGCTTTCCCAAGGATGGACATGTGAAAGCATTGAGCAGACACTGGGGGCCTGTCACAGCCCCAGGTAGATTCTGAATCATGAGTATCATCTACATCTTCCTCTGTCTGTGAGAGCAGCAACATGCCCCCCAGATTCCACGAGAGGGCACAGAGACTCCACCTCTCAGTGGAAAGAGCGACAGAGAGCTAGTGGCCATTTCAAAAATCCACCAGACCCTTTCTCTCTTATTTCATGTCAACAGAGCCTCCTCATTGCAGAAGTGATGAATGCCAAAACCCACTTTCCCCAGAATTCCATGTGTCAAGCCCTATCCAGTGGCATACAAAGAGCGGTTGATGTGGGGTCTGCAGAGTTTGCTCTCTGGCAATGGAAGAGAGGATCCTAAGAGGTCAGTTGCCCTTCTCTTCTGAGGAGTTTGGTTGACTGCCTTCTGGGTTTTTGAGACATAGTCTCACTATGTAACTCAGACTAGTCTTGTATGAAGAATCCTCTTGCCTCAACCACCGGTGTCCCAGGATTACAGACGTGGTCCACTATGCTTGACTTGGTTTATTGTTATTTGTTTTCTTTTACATTTATTTATTTACTCTGTATGTGCTTGTTTGTGTGTGTGTGTGTGTGTGTGTGTGTGTGTGTGTGTGTGTGTATACTATGGCATGTATGTGCTTGTGTATGTATGTATGCGTGTGGGTATGCATGTACTACGGCATGTATGTGGAGGTCAGAAGACAATTCCCAAGAGTTTTCTTCTTTGACCATGGGGTCTCAGGGATTGAACTCCGGTTATAAGGCTTGGCGGAAACTGAGTCATCTCACTGGCCCACTTTTTTTTTTTTTTAAGGTTGAGTGAAACCTATTAGGGCAAGGCAGCCACCTGTGACAGGTGGAAAGGCTGGGAGGATGAACAGATCCGTGACACTGTTACTTATCTCTGAGATTCCTACTCTGGGAAAGAGTAAGCTCTTGTCACACAGACATTGTTCTGAGACATTGTTCTCTTAGATGCATCCCTGGACATTCTTAATGAACACACCATAATGTCCCCTGAACTGACATGCTAAAGTTCTTTGGTACGTGCAAGACCATGATGAGTGGCCAGCTGGGGCTCTCTGAGGTTTGGCTCTGTGGAAAACTGGCTGTTCAAGTTTTTTCTCCTGTCTCTATGATCTATTGTGGATGGCCAAAGCAGGACTTACCAGATAAGACTCAACTTTTGTCTAGATAATTCGTCTTGCTGGGGACCATCCTGTGAACTGGGAGCATATTCTGCATCCTTGGCCTTTATTCATGAGGAACTACTGATTCATATATTCTGCATCCTCGGCCTTTATTCATGAGGAACTACTGATTCATATATTCTGCATCCTCGGCCTTTATTCATGAGGAACTACTGATTCATCCTCTCTAGTTATAACAATCCAAACTCCCCCTCCCCCGATGATGTATTATGCAAGAATTAGCCACTGTTGAGACCCAGTGGACCACAGGCCTCACCCTAGAAAGACATGAACACTCTCTAGCTGGGCTGGGAGTCCTTCCCCGTCCACCTGCTTGTCTTTTCCCATCAGGGTCCTCGTCACATTCTGCTCACAGGCCATGGGTGTGAATGGGAGACTTTCTCCGGTGCCCTGGGCTGAGCTGGACCCGGAGGAGCATTCTGATGGCTTCCCTTTTTTGTTGTTTTGAGACAGGTTTTTTTTTTTTTTTTCTGTGCAGCCTTGCCTGTCCTAGAACTAGTTCTATAGAACAGGCTGGCCTCGAACTCATAGAGATCCACCTGCCTCTGCCTTCCAAGTGCTGGGACTAAAGTTGCAGGTCACCTCTCTCAGACTGAAGAGGAGTCATGATTTAAGTTTGGGTTCTTTCTTTCTTCCTTTTCTCTTTCCTTTTGTTGTTTTTGTTTTTGTTTTTGTTTTTTTTTTTGTTTTTTGTTTTTTTTTTTTGAGACAGGGCTCAGGTTCCTTATCCTCCTGCCTCCACCTCCTGAGTTCCAGGATTACAGAAATGTACCACCATGCTCAGTTTATGCACCACTGTGTCAAAACCCAGCATTTCCTGAATGATAAGCAAGCACTGTACCAGCTGGATGCCAGCTCCAGCTGGCAACCACCTGATGTGTGCAGACTTGGTTGTGAGAGTATGTGTCCTTATTTCAAAGCCGAGGTAACTTGGATAGGAAAAACAGGAAGTGGGACTTGGTGGGGTGATGTCACATTTTCAACTCCCGGATGAGCTTTGAGAATAGAGACCTGAGGCAGGGGGCTTCTTTAAGTTTGAGATTGGCCTGGTCTATATGAGTTCCAGGCCAGGAGTGTAGCATGTTCTGTTTTCACTCTGTTGTGGTGGTAAAGCACTGACTACACATAGCTCAGGGAGGAAAGGGCTTATCTGGCTTACACTTCCAGGTCACAGTTCATCACTAAGGGGAGGACGGAACTCAATCAGGAACTTCAGAGCAGAAAGAATGCTGCTCCTGGCTTGCTCGCCGCCTCATTGTTGGCTGGCTTTCTGTTTTTCAAAAATTGTTTAGTGGGGCTGGAGAGGTGGCTCAGTGGTTAAGACACTGGCTGCTCTTGCAGAGGACTCAGGTTCAATTCTCAGCACCCATATGGCAGCTCATACCATCTGTAGCTCTAGTTCCAGATGATCCAATACTCTCTTCTGGCTTCCTCAGGTGCCAAACAAGCATGTAATGAACAGACATACGGGCAGGCAAACACCCATACACCTTAAAATAAACAAAAGGTTTAAATGTATCTATTTATTTTATGTGCGTATGAGTGATTTGCCTTCACACATGTCTGTGTGCTGCTTGTGTGCCTTGTGCCCGAGAAGGCAAAAGGAGGATGTTGGGTCCCCTGGAACTGGAGTTACAGAGGGTTGTAAGAGACAATGTGGATGCTGGGAATTGAACCAGAGTCTTCTGGAAGAGCAGTCAGTGCTCTTAACTGCTGAGCTGTTTCTTAGCCCCTTGGCTAGCTTTCTTATACAGCCTACTATCAGATGCCTAGGGGATGGCACCACCCATAGTTGGCTGGGCCTCCTACATCAATTAACAATTCAGACAACTCTCCACAGACATGTCCACAGGACAATCTGATTTGAGAAATGCCCAAATTGGGACTCCTTTCTGTGGTGACTCTAAGCTGTGTCAAGTTGACAGTTAAAACTTAGTAGAACTGACTATGAGGTCTTAGATTTTGGGGTTCAATTGGGAGAGTGAGGCAGACTGTCTTTTTGAGTAAGAGATTTATCAGGAGATAAATATTAAGGCCATAGGATTCTGAAGAGAGCTCAGGCCTACAAGACTAAGCAGGGATTCTCTTGTCCAGGTCTCAGAGAGAGTGAGGAGTCACAAGCCATGTAGTTGATGAGTATCCCATAGTGAGCACTTGCACTAAGCTGTCTATCTCTGTGGCAGAGAAGGGATCAGTGTTCTAGGTAGCATGTGTGTCTATCCTGTAGGATATACAATCTGAGTGCTTAGGGTGCCTCTAAACATCCTTCTGTGAAGGGAGGGTTCTAGAGACAGACAGTTACGGTATGGTGCCTGCTGTTACCTGTCAGCAGCTGTGAGATGAGAGAGGAAGAGGCTGCTGCATGTGTGCACGGCCTGAACAGCCCCAGTCCAATCCTTGGAGGGAGTGGATGGGCCTTGGCTTGCACACCTCTTCCTGGAGTGAGCTCAGGAGGTGACACCAGCCTGGCCTGTATGCAGGAAGTTGAGCATATTTAAGTTGTTTGAAATCTTGGGATGGTTAATTCCTTCATCTGTTTTCCTCAGTGAGGCTTTGCCCATCATCACGGGATCCTGTTCTGAATAAAATAAATCAGAGCTGCTGGTGTCTGATTCATGCTCCCTGGATGAAGCAGAAGCAGGATTGTCCATTGAGCACACATAGGTTTGTCCTAAACATTGCCTTTGGGAAGCAGAAGGAACCCTAGGCCCAAAGAGAGCCAGCTTGATGCCAGGCTTGATACCAGCTTGATGCTGGCCAGGCTACAGTCTTTACTTTCTCCCAACCCAGCACTTATCAGCTTCCGCCCCACACCTTGCCACCCAGAACCCCGAGTGGATTAATCACTACCAGCATAGCCCTCCTTTTTAACCTGGTACCAACATGCCGTGTATTCAGAGACTGTCCCATCTTCCTGGTCAACTCTCCTCCCGAACTCTTTCTTAAGTGTCCCAAGAGTGCAAAAACAAACAAAACAGAAAACAACAAAACTCTTCCCTCCCACAGACCAAAAAGGGCCCAGAGCATGCAGTGGCCACTCAGCGCTCAAGTCCCTCACAGGCTAGCTCAGTGCTGAAAGGAGTTCTTCCAGGATTCCTGAGCTGCCCAACCGGAGAAGCAGTGTAAAGTTCAATGGTAAATCAGCAGAAACTTTGTGTGTGCCACAGGGCTCACGGAAAGGAAAGAATTCACTGTCTCATAGGCAGGAGGCTTCAGGCCCCGCTGGATCTGGGGCTCCTGGCATGCTCAGGAATGGTCCTCTGCTGGATATTGCGTGCTTCTCTGACTCTTGTAAAGTGGAGTCACTTCAAGCTCACACTGTGCCATCACTACCCAGCCATCGATGGCCCTGCAATAATGTGCTGTTGTCAGTTTTTCTTTATGAGCCCCAGTCCTTAACTTTAAACACAATCTTAGTCGAGGATATTGAGTTCTGAAACACAGACACCGGTTCCAGCTAGCTCAGGTAGAAAAGACCTTTTAGCTTTCTATATTTATTTGTTTATGATGGGGTGGAACTAGGGTCTGACACTTGCTAAGCAAGTGCTCTACCACTGAGCTCTATTCACAGCCTACAAACACTTCCAGAAAAGGGTTTAAGGGTTGACTGGGGGGTTGAAAGAAGGGAGAAAAGTGCAAGTTATTGAAGGCTGGAGGGGGAATCCAGATCACCTCCCTATAACTCAGTAAATACCCAGAGATTACCGACCCTGAACGCTCAATCCTCCTGCCTCCACATCACTGGTGCTGGGACCACAGGTGTGTACCACAATTGAAATAGCCTTTAGGCTGGAGAGAGGCTCAGAAGGGCACCGGCTGCTCTTCCAGAGGACCTGTTTGATTGCCAGCATCCACAAGGCTGCTCACAACCTTTGTAACTCCATTCCAGGGTGATCTGACACCCTCTTCTGGCCTCCATGGGCACTGCACACATGTGATGTACATACAACAGGCAAAACACCCACACACGAAATAAAATAAATATTTTTATTTTTAATTTTTCAACTCAAAGTTTCTCTACATAGCCTTGGCTGTCCTGGGACTCACTCTGTAGACCTTGAACTTGGATATCTGCCTGCCTCAGCCTCCCAGGTGCTGGATTTAAAGGCATGGACCACCACTGCCTGGCTTAAATAAGTCTTTTTTTAAAAAATAAGCAAAATATCTTTTAAGACACTAGAAAACTTTTAGATTTTCAGAAAAATGACCAAGATAGTCCAGAGACTTGTCACAAAACCCCGCTCAGTTATTCTGATGATTAACATAAACATAGCATCCGTGGACTAATATTGATTTGTTTTGGGGGAGGTTGGGTCTCACTATAACGACCAGGCTGGCCTTGAACTCACAGAGTTCTGCCTGCCTCTGCCTCTTGAGTGCTAGGATCAGCCGGAGGGATACGTCATTATAACTAACGTCAATACTTGATACAACTGGCTTTCCTTGACCCAGAATTTCCTTTAGGATCCTGTCTTATAGGATACTTTAAGGCTACATTTCCTGTTCCTGTGATAGAATGCTTGACAAAAGCCACCTAAGGGAGTGGTGAAGGGTGCTGTGGAAAAATCCCTTTACACTGTGTGAATATATGTTGCTGTGATTGGTTTAATAAACAAGCTGACTAGCCAATAGCTGAACAGGATACAGTTAGGCAAGAAAGCCAAACTGAGAACAATGAGGAAGGGTGGAGTCAGAGAGCTGCCAGAAAACTGCAGATAAGCAAGATGAGCATGCTGCACTGAGAAAAGGTACCAAGTCACGTGGCTAAACAGAGATAAGAATTATGGGTTAATTTAAGTGTAAGAGTTATCTAGTAACAAGCCTGAGTTATTGGCCTATAGGAGGAGTGCAGCCAGTTAGCCTAAAAACCACAGCTGCCCAGTTCCAGGTAGTGTACATAGGCATGCATGCTAGCTACTTCCTCCTGAGCCAACTTGGAGTCTGCCGCTGCACCTGGTGATTGGCTATCAGAATGCTGGGGGCCAATGAGAAAGAGACAATAAAGCTAAGAGAGTCTCCAGCTGCCGATGGGAAACCAGGAAGATTCACTCCATATCTGCAATAAAGGAGTCCACTGCTTCTCATGTGACTCCTGATGTCTGAGTCATTGGTGCTGTACCTTCTCACCCCTCCCCCAAGGGGTGTCCAGATATAGCAACCTACAACATTGGCCAAGCATTTATAAGTAATATTAAGCCTCTGAGTGATATTAAGTAATATTAATCCTCTGATTAAGCCTTTGGGAACTAGCGGGTGGGAGAGAAATGGCCGTCTCCATATGACACCCAAAGAGTTGTCTTCTTAGTTTGTGCTGGTGGCAGGGATGGCTCTTTTGGGAGATCCTGCTACCAAACACTTAAATGGAGCTTATGAGCAGTGGATGGCCTGCTACTTGGTGGCGGTATGGCCCCAGAAACTCCCTGGAGTTGGAGCAGTAAACATGGTTCCTGTCAGTACCTCTGTCATGAAGCTAAGCTCTCACAAACCATGGAGCTGAGTGGAGCCAGCTGCCAAAACTGCCACAGTGGTCCTAACCACACTGCTTAGCAGTTTAAAGACTCATGTGGTCAGAAAGAAAGAGATGCAGTAAAGATAGATTCAGACAAAAAAAAAAAAAAAACCCTCTAAAGATTTACATTTACAGTGTATTTAAAAATATACATGGGCTTGGGAGAGAAAAGAGAAAGTATAGACAGTCATATAAAAGAAATATATAGTTTCAAAAATAATAAAGTCCTTAAAAAAGGAGTAAAGTAATATTTTTAAAAGCCACGTAAAGATGGAAAATACACAGAGAGTCTATGTAACACAAATTGCTAAATGGTCTTTCTAAAAAAACAAACAAACAAACAAAAACCCAAAAAACAAAAAAACCTGGAGCCTGATATTGGGGTGAATGCTGGAAAATCAGAGAGACAAAGGAACAAACCACCTCTTACCTCTAGGACTCCTCAGCCTGAAAAGCTTTCCTCAGCCAAAAGACTTTAGTTCCTGTCTCCTCATGCCTTATATACCTTTCTCTGCCCACCCATATCATTTCCTGTCTCAACTTTCCTAGTGCTGGGATTAAAGACATGTGACTCCCGAGTGCTAGGATTAAAGGTATGTACCACCACTGCTTGGCTTCTGTGTTTCATCTAGTGGCATGTTCTGTCCTCTGATCTTCAGGCAAATTTTATTAGGGTACACAATATATCACCACAAGTCTGGATACTGTATGTTATTGTGTTGTCTTGAATTGTTTGACAGCTGAGGAAGGAGCAACAGCAGCTGAGAGACATTTGATTATAAATGTTGCTGGATTAATGCAACCTATATATTTTGAAAATGTCTTGACCTAAAAATTTAAGAAAAAAGATATGTTACTTTGGGGGAGAGGTTATGATTTTGTTTCCACAGGAAATGAAAGGCTGTGGATTCATTCTCTGTTAAAGAAAATCAGGCTTGAGAAAGATCCCCTGAAATCCTGGCTACAGATATAAAGAAATAAACTTAAAAGAACTACAAGACATGTAATGTATATTTTACCTGCTCAAACAAATAACAAAAAATGATCTTTGGCTAACTTGTGTACAATGCACATATATAATTGTATTAATGTAGATATGTATGCTACCTTTAAAAGTTTATGTATTTTCAGAGCAAGGGGACCAGACGCCAACGAAAATGGCCCAGGTGATCTGGTATCCAAAACAGCTTCAAGGCTGCTTACTGAGATGGTCCAGCCTCACAGAATACTGTAGTCAGGACTTGATCATAATCCTAATTTGTTTCAGAGACCCCCAAAGATTATCAGCACCCCCAATCAGCATGAAGTAGTCTAGAGAACTGTGTCCACATTCCCCCAAAATGGATTATGGATGTGTGTCTTTGTTTAGGGGATTGGTTACAAATTGTTATTGGTCATAGTCAAAAAAAAAAAAAAAAAAAAAAAAAAGGCTAAACAAAAGAGTTAAATTCAGTGACCTCTTTCTAAAAGAAGAAAGGGGAATATAATATAGAAATGATGGGGGGAAAGGGTAGATTAGTAAATCAACTTTAATCCAAAAACAACTGTTAATATCAAAATATTTTACATTGATATGGATTTTAGTTTACTGATACAAATTTAAAATTAATTTTGTTATACTATATGTATATTTATACTCTTATTTAAGATATTGTGCTTATGCAGCTCATTTTAAAATGAAATTTATAACTAAGAAATACAGATTAATAGTCATCTATAACAGTCAAATTTATAGTCATGTTAGGTATGTTTTCAAGGTCATACACAGATATATTTAGATAGATGGTCTTCATATACTTCAAAGACCTACAGAATATGGCATTTAATATGTTTAATAATCTAAGGCTTTTCATGACAGTGAGACACGTCTGCTTCTGGCAGCACTAATCTACTTCAGAGAAGATGATGGGCATCAAAGAAATTTCATATGGAGTTTGCTTTCTTTATGGCAAAAGCTAGCCATGTGGGCAAAGAAACTGCCCTGGCCTCAACTGCTGACAGTTATTGTCCAAACTGGACCAGCAGAACACAAAAGAAAGGGACTGCCAAACTTTGCCAAGACAAGGCCCAACAGTCCTTCAAAAGTCCTGCTTCACAGATAAGTCTGTCAGATATTCTAGGCCTGTAGGCCAGGGATGGATGCCCCAACTCTACAGAGGAACCTTGAGAGCCTGTCCAGGCAGCCAGCTGTTTCTGTCATTTCTTAGTTTTAGAAGTTGTTTGCTCTGCACTTGTTACTCAGGTAACATTATATCTTTCTCAGGTCTCTGATGGAGTTGAAGACTAGAGAGTTATAGTTTTCCTTGTTGCAAAATTCAGAAAAGACACTTACAAAAGAGATGTACAGTATATAAGGTTGAGAGACATAAAAAGATAGTCTTGGGTTGGTAATACAAGTTAGGATAGAAAGTGATTTAGATGCAACACTTTGGACTTACCAAGACAGGATAGATAATGGAGTATTTTCTCTAATTTTGCCAAATACAAATAGACTAGATAGAGTAACTATAATTCTTACTTGATAACTGTTTTTGTTGTATATAATCTTACTATGTTAAAGTTAAAACCTTCCTTTTTTATTTAGACAAAAAGGAAATGCTGTGGAATATTCCTTTATACTGTGTGAATATATGTCACTGTGATTGGTTTAATAAACAAGGCAATTGGCCAATAGGTGAACAAGGTACGTTTAGGCCAGAAAGCCAGACTGAGAATGATGGGATGAGGAAGGGCAGATGTACTGGGAGCTGTTCTAGCTCTGACCTTGAAGCACTGCCCCTAGTAAGGTAGCGGTAACTGTTAGACCTGCCTATGGCCCTGAAGTACCTGCCCCTGAGGTGTGACCTCTCAGGACCCTTAAGACCTGGGATGCATGTTTGAAGCTCTCTCTTCGCCTCCTCATGGTATTAGATACTGAAATCTTGGACCAGGCAAATCAGCATGGAGCATAGCTCAGCTATGATACATCTCCCATGGTGGTGAATTAACCCTCAAATAAACGCCTTTGCTCATTAAATAGACTCTGTGGATTTCTCACATTAGGGTGAAGTCAGAGGAGTTCCTGGCAAAACACAGATAAGCAAGATGAGAATGCCATACTGAGAAAAGGTACCAAACCATGTGGCTAAACATACATAAGAATTATGGGTTAATTTAATTGTAATTCATAGTAACAAGCCTGTGCTATCAATCAAGCATTTATAAGTAATATTCAGCCTCTGAATGTTATTTGGGAACTGGCAGGTGGGAGAGAAACGTCTGACTACAGAAGAGTTTGGGGCTCACCATTCAGGGTTACAGTCATCATGGCAGGCAGTCAGAGCATCAGGAGTGTGAAGCAGCTGGTGGCAGTGTCCACAGTCAGGAAGCAGAGAGTGATGGGTACCTGCTGCTCAGATCTCTCTAATATAATCCAGGGTCCCAGTCAGAGAATGGTACCACACACAGCTTAAATGGGTCTTTCTGCAGCAGCGTGGCCCCCAACCACACTAAGTCAGCCTGCTGCTTTGAATTATTCTGCTGCTGGGCTTTATACCTTGCCTGCCCTGGGAATTTTCCTTTTAAACTGGAATAAAATTTGTCCTTGAGCAAAAAGATGGGTCTTCCTACATCAACGGTCATAGTCAATCTAACCCTCACAGACATGCCCACAGGCCCTCCTTCCAGTGATTCCAGATTCTGTCAAGTTGTCAATTAACAGTGATATCACAGATCTCAGGTGACTTTTCCACTCCTCTTGGCTGTGACTGGTTCTCAGACTCCATTAGTTTTTGGTGAACTTGGTGACATAAAGGACCTGGCTGGGTGTCTGTCTGTAGTCTGCTCTCAGCTCTGAGTTTTCCTGTATTGTTCTCACATAGAGACTGGGTTGGGGGTCTGGGAAGGCCAAGCCCCACCTTCTCACAGCACACCTGGGGTTCACCACTTGACCTCAGTCACCTGGCTGAGCCTGGGTTTCCCACTGTACAGTTTCCTTTCTCCCTTCCAGATTCCTTATCAATTCTTCTTAGCTTGACTTGGTCACTAGTCCACAGGGACGCAGGATACAGTTTTGTGATGCTGAAAGAAATAGCTGGGCGGTGGTGGTGCACCTTTAATCCCAGCACTCAGGAGGCAGAGGCAGGTGGATGTCTATGAGTTCAAGGCCAGCCTGGTTTACAGAGAGAGTTCCAGGACAGCCAGGGCTACACAGAGAAACCTGTCTCAGGAAAAAACACAACAACAACAAAAGTCCAGCAAAAATAAAATCCAAAAAAAAAAAAAAATTAGGTTTTATTTATTCATGTGTGGGCATATATGTGCCTTGGCACATATGGAGGTCAAAGAACAACTTTTAGGAGTTGGTTCTTTCTACCATATGGGTCCTTGAGATCAAACTCAGACTGTCCGTCTTGGTGGCAAGCCTCTTTACCTGTTGAGCCATCTAGCCAGCCCTTATGCCTGCATTTGATACAAGGAGAGAGATGGAATTTCCTATCAGTTGAAGTGTGTCTGGAGTCAAGTGACTTGTTTATTTATTTTTAATCCTCTTTCCGCTATATGTGGTTTCTTCAAAGAAAGGAATAGCCTATCCCAAGTGTTATAACCCCCAAAGATGAAGATGCTGGGTATTAATTCCAGCCCTTTTGAACTCCAGGCCAGCTGGGGCTGCAAAGTGAGAACCTGGAGGTGAGGGAGGGGGTAAGAGGGAGAAATGGAGGGGGGGAGTGGGGGAAGGGAAGAAGGAGAAGGGAGGGAGGGAGGGAGGGAGGGAAGGAGGATTTAGAAGGGAATTTAAGTTTGGCTCCCAGGCTGAAATTATCCAGATCTGAACTATTCCTCACACCATGGAGAGGTCTCCCATTTTCCATTTCTGAAGTCTGGGGATGAAAGAAGTTACCTAGACAGCTGTGGAGTTCTTATGAAACACACTTAGGCTTAAAAAGCTATCTGTGGCTTCCTCCACTCTAGGTGTAACTTTCCTACAGAGCAAATAAGCAAACACGGAACTAAGAACTTGATTTAGCTATTTTTTATAGCTAAATTTAAAGTTTATATTGTTCTCTTTGGCTTTGTACAAACGGCCAAATATTCCTGGCTTTCTAAAGGTGCTTTGAAGGCTGCTGGCAAGATGGTTCAGCGAGTAAGGTCACTTGCTGCCAAGTCTAACGACCTCAGTTCGATTCCCAGGACTCTCAAGATGGAAGGGGAAAACAAAAAACAGAACAAAACAAAACCCAAAGCACCTCCCACAAGTTGTCCTCTGATCTCCACACATGCTCTATGGCACGTGCCCCCTGCCCCCAGTAAATAAGTGTAAAACGCTGCCCTCTGAATCACAGGCGTGGGACGAGCCAGATGCAGGGTTACATCATTTGAAGGACACATTTATGAACGGAAACAGTATTTTTGCTGTGTGTCATGGGTTCCAAGACCGTGTGGACCACCCACTTTTCTTCTCTGTACCATGAAGTTCTCATGTAGGATTTGAGGACCAAATCATGCCCTTGCACTCCTTTGTCTATTTGGAAGATCGGGTGACTGTGCGACTCAGCTTAAAAACCAATGTGATCATCCGCCCATGCTTCCCCAAAGCCAACCAGTGCCAGATAGTGAAGCCACGAGCTGTGGGGCGTCTGGAATGGTCTGGGACCAGAGGTGGGTCATCGATGTCCTCCTGCCAGGAACTGTAGTGACAGCTTGCAGGAGATTGACCTTTCCCCCTGGCAATGCAACAGCCCCAAGCTCGGACCTGGCTTCTCATTGGTTCAACTCAGATCAGGTGACCACTTCTGGGCTAAGAGATTGGACCAACTGGACACCCCCACCCCACCCACCAGGAGCCACTAGGTGCAGAAGGGGCAAGGCGAGGAGAAGAAGGGAGGCTCCATTCTTTAGGAGGAGAGGAAATGGTCTTGTGACACAAAGCAGTAGAGGTCCGCTTACTAATTTAACGTGAACACATGATTAGAAGGTCCCAGATGCAGTGTGTTTTGTCTCTTCTCGGTTTGTTTTCTAGACAGGAAAGTCAAACACATTGTTCTGTTTAAACGAGTTACCAGCCGTCTTTCTTACATCCCACCCCTCGGGAACATTAATGCGTTCCTATTTCTCATTATACTCTTTTTTTTCCTTCCACCTCAGGATTCTGGCTTTTCTTTTTCTTTCTTTTTAGTTTTTCAAGACAGGATTTCTCCTTGGGCCTTGGTGGCACACTCCTTTAATCCTAGCACTCAGAAGCAGAGGTAGGCAGATCTCTCTGAGTTCAAGGCCAGCCTGGACTACAGAGTTACCAGCCAGGGTTGTTACACAGAGAAACCGTGTCTTGACAAAAACAAACCAAAAAATATTTTTAATTACATTCATGTGTGGTGCAAATGAATGGGTTTGCGCACAAGAGTACAGGTGCCTGTGGAAGCAGAGGTGGCATCAGATCCCCTGGACTGGACTTTCGGTGTGCTGCCTGATGTGTGTGCTGGGAACTGAACCCAGGTCTTCCTGAAGCTAGCACAAAAGGTGTGAAGTGATCACCCTCTGACCGGGGCAGTCACATTCACCGCTCCTGCCCATATACACGCATAATTTAACAATGCATATTTTTGTTTAAAATTAAAATACTTATTTGTAAGTAATAAATAATTCATAAATCCTAGACATGTGTTATGTTGAGCAGTATGAAACTGCCACTTTTTACCATCAAGGCAGCCCAATATTTGCAATTTCTTATGGCTTAATGCTTTGACAGTTTGGTTTTTGTATTGTATTATTTTGAGACAAGTTTTCACTTTTTTTTTTTCTAGGTTTTCCGGGACAAGGTTTCTCTATATAATAGTCCTGACTGTCCTGGAACTTGCTCTGTAGACCAGGCTGGACCCACAGAGATCCGCCTGCCTCTGCCTCCTGAGTGCTGGGATTAAAGGTGTGCCCCACCCAGGTTCACGCTTAAGCCCAGGCTGGCTTTGACTTTACAGCAATTCTCCTCCCTCCAACTCTCAAAAACTGGGATTGCAGGCATGAACCACCACAGCCATCCCTTGGCAAGCTTTCCTTTGTGTTGATACAGGGCCTTTCTATGCAGCGCGGAGTGTTCTGGAACTCTCCATATAGACCAGGCTGGCCTTGGCCTCCCTATTGCTAGGATTAAAGATGTGGCCACTATATCCTAGTCCTTTTTAAAATGTAGGTTTTGTTGTTGATAATCCCAGCACTCAGGGGGAAGAGGCAGGTAGATCTCTGTGAATGTGAGGCCAGCCTGGTCTACAGAGCAAGTTCCAGGACAACCAGGGCTACACAGAGAGACTCCCATCTCAAAAAAAGAAAACAAAATTCAAATATAAATAAAATGAAGTAAAAATAAACTAGAACTGGAATATTAGGAGACTCATCTTGGCATAGCAGTGTATGCTTGTAATCCCAGATCTCAGAGGTAGAGGCAGGATGGTGGCTCCATTGAGACTGGTCTGAACTATACTGTAAGACTCTTCATCAAAAAACAAAGCAAAGACTGGGGAGGTGGCTCAGTGGGGGAAATCATTTGCCACACAAGCCTGATGAGCTGAGTCTGGTCCCCAGAACCCACATTAAAAGCAGGATGTGGGCATGCATCTGTAATCCCTGCACGCCTGCAGGGAGGTGGGAGGGGAGGTGGGAGGGGTGGTGGGAGGCAGAGACTGGCCCAAAGCACTGGGGCCAGAGAGTCTGGACTCTGGGTGCAGCCTCAATGATGAGAACGACCCTGCCTCCACCAAGGTAGAGGCAAGAACTGACTTCTGAAAAGTTATCCTCTGTCCTCCACACACATGACAAACCCTTACACAAAGTCAGAAGAAGAAAAAAAAATCAGTTTTGTTTTTTACCTTTCAGACAACACAGATAGAAGGCTTAATCGCTTTTGGTGATGGTAGGTAAGATGTCTGCCACGATGAAGTCAGCTTCCCCATGCATATCACCAAAAATAGCCCATAAACTTCGTTGCAAGATCTTTAAAGTGGGATTATTTGTTGTTGTAAAGAGCAGAGTGAATTCATGCTCAGCTCAATCTTCTATATTTATTTATTTTGAGTCAGGGTTTTGCTACATAGCTTTGGATGTCCTGGAACTCACTATGTAGCCCAGGCTGGCCTCAAACTCGCAGAGATCTGTCTGTCTCTGCCTCCCGAGTGCTGGGATTAAAGGCATGCACCACCACACCTGGCTTTTTCAAGGCTTACTGAAAGATGTGTCTCATTTTTATTATGTGTATGTGTGTGTGTCTGTGTGGGTTTGTGCACATGAGTTCAGGTGCCCTTGAAGGCTAGAGCCACCAGATCCTCTGGAGCTGAAGTGCTGTGAGCTGTCTGATGTAGGTTCTGGGAACCCAACTTGAGTCATCTGTAAGACCAAGGAGAGCTCTCAACCTCTGAGCCATCTCTCCAGCTTCCTTTATGTTTTGTTTATGTTTGCTGTACTAGCTGAGCTACGCTTGCAATGCTGTTAGGTAACCTGTCTTTTTTAAGAACAGGAACAATAATAGATAATGACTCCTGGAACCATGTGTGGGGACTGGTATTACAGGCATTGCCTGAGGTTTGTCTGTGGGATGGTCCTGGCTGTCCTGGAACTCACTTTGTAGGCCAGGCTGGCCTCAAACTGTTTCAGAGATCCACCTGCCTCTGCCTCCCAAATGCTGGGATTAAAGACTTGCACCACAACTGCCCAGCTGTTTTTTAAAATTTTTTTATAATTTTATTTATGTGCATTGGTGTTTTGTCTGCATGAGGATGTTTAGGTACCCCAGAACTGGAGTTACTGTGAGCTGCCCTGTGGTTGCTGGGAACTGAACCCGAGTCCTCTGGAAAAGCAGCCAGTGCTCTTAACCGCTGAGCCATCTCTCCAGCTCCGCTGTTTTTGTTTTTGTTTTTTAAGTTATTTTAGATTTATTTTATGTGTGTGAGTGTTTTGCCTGCCTGCATGTATGTATACCACATGTGTGCCAGAGGAAGGCATTGGATGTCCTGAACCTAGAGTTGTGGATGATTGTGAGTCACTTTGTAGGTGATCTGAACTGAAACAGGGTCCTCTGCAAGAGCAGTCAGCACTCTTGCCTGCTGAATCATCTCTCCAGCTCTGTCACCTGGGTTTTGTTGTTTTTGTTTTAACAATTGTTAAGTTAAACTCCTGTTGATGGTCATTCTGGCCTTTGACCCTTTCACATTCTAGAAAGCTAAATGTATTGCTATGTTTGGGGTAAATCCCAGCCTGGGCCAGCCCACTCAGGCAGGTTGCCTCCCTGATTCTCAGAGATAATGTGGATAGGTAGAAAATTAACTGGAGGCTTGGAGGACAGGGATGTTAGTGGGAGAATCCAGATAAAGGGGCGGATTACGCATGCTGATGAAGGCTCAGATAACTGAGTTTATGAAACCCACCCTGCTGTGCCTGTAAAGCCCTTCTTTTGTGATTTTAATATGCTCACAGTGAAGTTTGCCCCGGAACAACAGCCAGAAAGGCTGGCACCCTCACCCCACTCCCTTCCCTGTGCATTTTCTGTCTACCTGAAAGGTGAGGCATAAGAGTTTTTTCTCCTACTCAGCTAGTAAGTAGCTGGATAGAGGGCACATGCCTGTGTCCTAAGCACTTGAAAGGCTAAATCAGGAGGACTGAGAGTTTGAGGCCAGCCCCAGGCTACAGAGAGAGAGAGAGAGAGAGAGAGAGAGAGAGAGAGAGAGACAGAGACACAGAGAGAGAGACAGAGAGAGAGACACAGAGACACACAGAGAGAGAGAGAGACACAGAGAGAGACACAGAGACAGAGACACGGAGAGAGAGACAGAGACAGAGAGGGCCTTCTCTAGACTGTGAAATACAAGACACAGCTATTTTGACCTATTTTTAGAAACAAAGCTGCAGATTGCTGAACCCCAACAAAGGGTGTCTAGCAGCTCTGACATCAGCTGGCCTGAGGTCTGTGCTTTGCTCCTGGATGGGATCTGTAGGAAAGTCGGAAAGAAATTAAACACCCAGAAGGTGTAAATATGCTGGGGTGAGTGGGTTGGCTTTCAGCTCCAAGGTTCATCAAATCCCTCCTTTCTCTCCCAAGCCCAGGGTCCCTTTGCTTCCTCTCTATGCTTTGACCACCGTAAGTCATTGGTGAGATCATTGTAGAATCGGGGTCCAGCTCATCAGGTGTGGGTGGGGCCCCAGGATCCTGCACTTCTGCTGAGTTTCCTCGTGTGGCATGCTGCAGGAAACTGTACTGACTTGGTAGTGTTAGGTTCAGGAGTGTATTGTTGGTGTAAATGCTGCACAGGGGGCCGATGGGGCTGGGGCGGGGGAGCCAGCCCTTTAAGTCATGTTACCACCCTTTTCTCTGTCATATCATTGTGTGCCTTGTCCGCTCCTAACTTCTTCTCACTCTGGCCTAAGTAGGATGGGCTTTCTGAAGCCCCCTCCACGGCCTCTGAAAAGCTCAAACTGCTGTCTGCCCCTCCTACCCAGGCCTACCAGAGAGGGGCCCCTAAGCCATTCAGTGAATGAGGATCTGCGGCGTGATGTCACGGGGCCACAGTCACCTCCCGGGGTTCTGTTATCCCTCCAGCTCCGCCCCTCATCTGCATGTGAGCTCCCGATTGGGCCCGGCAAAGGTTCAGTTCTTCTCTTTATCCTACAGGAAAATCGAGCAGAACAGTGAGCCTTGGGGAAACTCGGTACCTGCCATGGGTGTTCCGAGCCAATCTCAAAGGCACAAACTCCAGGATATCAGGGCCCAGGTTGGGGAGGTCGGGCAGCTCCCTGGCCGGGTCCACTCTTTTCTCTTTGCTTTAACTTCGGTGTGCCTCGGCTTTCAGCTCAGATTGCGGAGACGGTGTCTGAGCAGTGGCACCAAGCGACTGTGGCCTTTGCCTTTATCAGAGTGGGGACTCTTGAGTAGACCTTTGAAAGCTCCTACCTTGCTGGAGGGACAAGTGGACCCAGCAAGACCGCTGAGCTCCAGGAGGGGCAAGTGGACCCAGCAAGACCGCTGAGCTCCAGGTTTCACGTCTTTCCACTTGACCCCAGTTCGGGATTTTTCTGGCCCAGCCCACTTTGCTTAAAGAGCACTAATTTGGTTGTAGGATCAGGTCAGCAGCCCTTCACTCGCCATCATGCACCATGGGCTTCCTTCAGGACAGAGGGTTAAACACATCCACCAAGCTAGAGGAGAGCTCATCCCTGAAGCCGAGAGGGTGGAAGAAGCATCCACCCTCTCCTGGGAATAGGTGAACAGGATCTTTCACATCTCATTTCAGTGGGGACTCTGCCCCGGGCACGCACTTCCTGAACAGAATGCTGCCACGGTTGGGGCAATCACAGTGGTGGTGGTGGGCAGCTGGCACTCAAGGTGTGGCTCATGGCTTCCAGGAGTTGGAGATACAGAGCCATCCTCTGGGACTTGCTTCCTGGGAATGTTCCCCAGCCACCTTTGTGGGTAGGAATCAGTCCACCATGACCCAAGTTTAGAACCCAATTCTATGTATGTAACGTAGAAACACAACACAAGTTTTACGCTATAGAATGTTCCAGGAAGGTAACTGTTGCATAGAATGCTGAGTTGCCTGCCGTTTTATAGAATCTTATTACTCGGGGCATAGCTACTTCCTTGTCCCTGTGAGATGTGAGTCTACTGGGAAGATGCCTCCTCAGTTCATACCCCTCGCTCCACTCCCAGGCCCAGGTCCAGTGTAGGTGAGCACTGAAGGCCACAGGACCTCAGGTGCCCAGCACTGAGACTGGAGGTCAGCGATCCTGACTTCAAGGTCTGCTTTGGATGCTCATGGGCTATGTCGTGAGTGAGTGTGTAGCCACTTCCAGCCTCAGCCTCTGTAGCTGAGATAGGCAATCTTCATGTGTGAGAGGGTACCACCATATATGCTCAGTCCAGCCACAGGGCCACTCATATTCTAAGTGTTCTTTAAAACATGAAGAATAGGGCTGGAGAGATGGTTCAGTGGTTAAGAGCACTGACTGCTCTTCCAGAGGACCCCGGTTCAATTCCCAGCACTCACACAGCAGCTCACAACTGTATGTAACTCTAGTTCCAGGGGATCGGACACCCTCACAGAGACATGCAGGCAAAACACCACTGCACATAAAAATTTTAAATAAATCATGAAGAATAGGGGCTGGGAGGCTGGGGCTTGGTGGTATGTGCAGGGTGTGCACTGGGGTTGGAGACAGACAGGCTAATCCTGGGTATTCTTTGGGCAGCCAGTCTACCTGAAATAGTAAACTTCAGGCTTTAGGCTCAGTGAGAGACCCTGCCTCAAAAAATAAGATGGAGCGTGTTTAAGGAAGATGCTTATTGTCTGCTGCTGGCCTCTACACATGCAAGCGCGCGCGCGCGCGCGCACACACACACACACACACACACACACACACACACACACACACTACATGGATGGGTGAACCAGCAAGGTGGACCCCCAGTAATGTGGTCCCTATTCTCTCCACAGTGTAGGTCCATGGTGTTGATGAACACGATTCTGTCAGGCACAGTCCAGTCTTCCTGCTTCTTGCCTATAGTCCTTTTATGGCCAAGGAAACTGAAAATGCGTCATGATCCCACAGCTAGCAATTGGCAGTCAGGCAGGGACACCATGCTCTGTGCTGCTCTGTGCTGGGGCCCTGGGTTGTGTGGACCAATGTCCTCTGCTTGCCATAAAAAGTCACCACACACTTATGAAATAACACAAGCACCCTATCTTTGAGTTCTCGAGGTCAGGACTCTGAGATGCATCTTTCTAAGCTAAATTCAAGGCATGGCAGGCTGTGTTCCTTTCAAGGCTCTGGAGGAATCTTGCTCCTATCTTTTTAGTTTCTAGAAGCAGCCAAACCTCTTGGTTCATGTCCCCATCCCCCACCTTCAAAGTTCAGCAGTATTAGAACTTCTCTCTCTCCTCTTATTGCCCTCCTAGGGGCAAGGGGACACAAGTGGATCATACCCAGGATTTGCACATGCTAGGCGAGCGCTTTAGCCACATCTCCAGGTTGCTACTTTATGATGACATTAGGCTTCCTAGGGTACCCAGGGTCACCTCCCCTTTGAAGACTTTCCAAAGTCCCTTTGGTCAAGGGAGGCAGCACAGTCTGGGTTTCAGGAGTTAGAAGGAAGGAATATTTGGAGACTGCATTCTGTCTTCCTCATGTGACTGGAATGGGGTTCCTGGCTCCAGCCTGGTGTGTGACGTAGACTGGCTACTCGGTCTCTCTGTGCCTCTGTTTCCCCTTCTGGATTATGGGCTGAGACGAGCATCTGCTCTGTGGTGCAGAAGCGGGAGGTGAAGGAGTAGATCATTTCCAAGTGCTGCCCATTGCCTCAGGCAGGCTGCTCTGAGGGGCCATCCTGCCGGCCCCATGCCGGCCTCTGCAGCAAAGGTGAGAGAGGGCAGCCCCTCAACCACCTGCTGTGTTCCACCCTCACCCCGGAGTTGGCATGAATGGTGACTTTGAAATTCTTTTTCAGTTTTGATATGAGTTCACCTCCCCCTGCCGTGTGTGTGTGTGTGTGTGTGTGTGTGTGTGTGTGTGTGTGTGTATGTGTGTGTGTGTGGGGGGGGACAGAGATGGGAGAGACACTGTGAAATGTTTGTATTTTATGTCTTTTGATGTAATTCCAGCCAAACCAGATCT
Organism: Onychomys torridus; assembly: GCF_903995425.1. Classification (NCBI taxonomy): domain Eukaryota; kingdom Metazoa; phylum Chordata; class Mammalia; order Rodentia; family Cricetidae; genus Onychomys; species Onychomys torridus. The sequence continues at coordinate 131,213,887 of NC_050446.1, forward strand.
TAAATCATGCAGCAGGAAGCTCCTTAATTTTTTTTAATTTGTTGTTTTTCTTAGAAATGATTATTTCCACATTGAGCTCAGAGACACTGGAGTTGCATCCTGTTTCCTCTCCTTTTATTATTCCGAAAACTCCCCAGGCAGAGTTCTTCATGCCTGCCAATCAGGTGGGTTTGTGCGAGCCCCTGTGGTCCAGCCAGAAAGGGGCAGCTGGCAGGGGCTCTCTGAGAGGAAACCCCACGTGGGGAATCCTAGCTAAAACCACATTGTGTTTTCTGGAGGGGTCCATAGGGGGAGCTGAGGGTGCCATGGAAACAGATTTCTTGAGAGAGCTTAATTTTCTCAGAGCTTAATTTTGTTGTTGTTTGAGACAGGATCTCATGAAGCCCAGGCTGGCTTTAAACTCAACTGTGTAGCTGAGGGTGACTTTGAACTTTTGATTCTCCTGCCTCCACTCATGTGCTGGGATTGCAGGCATGTACCACCGTGCCCAATGTATGGGATGCTGGGGATCAAACCAAGGGCCTCATATGTTAGGCAAGCACTTTACCAACTAAGCTTTAGATCTCCCAGTCATTAGACTTAAGTACTTTATTTATTGTTTTTATTTTAGTGTGTATGAGTGTTTTGCCTTCATGAATTATATGTAACACATATACACTTGGATCCCCTGGAACTGCAGTTCCTAATGGTTGTGAGCCACCACATGGGTGTTGGAAATTGAACCCAAGTCCTCTGTAAGAGTAGCAAGTCTCTCCAGCCTGAGAGCAGTAGGCTTGTGATGCTGGGGACATGGAATGAGCCCCATGGGACAAAGCAGCCAGGGACTGGTGTCATGGCTTTTTTCTGTAAGGGGTGACATGTTTGTCACCCACCTATGTCACCACCTATGGTGGCAAATGCATAAGGGTCATGCTGTAGGGGAAGAGGTCCTGGGTGCCGAAGGATGCTAAATTGTATCCTTGGTCTTACTAGTGATATCAGCCAGTGAGGCTGAGAAAAATATCCGAACAGGAGTCCCCTGGGGATGAAATAGCTCTCTCCAACTGCCAAAGGCTGAGGTGTACTTGTCACCCGTGACTATCATAAACAACACCAAGACAGCAAGTGTCAGACAGCGCAGGAGGGAGAGAACCATCCAGAGACTGCAGGTACCAGTGCTCCCACTGAAACGTGCATGGAAGCAGAGATTTTCATTTCGGTGGGCATTTTTGTTTGACTGTTGATTTTGAGGCAGGGTCTCACCCTATAGACCAGGCTGTCCTGGAACTCAGAGATCAGCCTGCCTCTGCCTCCTGAGTCCTGGGATTAAAGGCAGTGAACCACCATGCCTGGTACAGAGATTCCTGTGCAAACACATACACAGTAAAACACATTCAATAAGTTGACTTTAAAAATCAATCACAGCCAGGTGGTGATTGGCACATGCCTTTAATTCCAAAGCTCAGGGGGCAGAGACAGGCAGGTCTCCCTGAGTTCCAGGCCAGCCTGGTCCACAAAGTGAGGTCCAGGACAGCCAGGACTACTCAGAAACATCCTGTCTCAAACAAACAAAAAATCAATCACATACATTTTCACTTATTTATTTTTCATTTATTTGTGCATGTATGTAGGTGTGCATCCCATAGCACAAGTTATTGGAGGTCAGACAACAACTTGCTGGAGTCAGTTCTGTCCTTTCATGTAGATGTTTGGGGATCGAACTCAGGTTGTCAGCTTTGGCTGCAAGCCCCTTTACCCATTGAACCATCTCACAGGCCTAGACAAATAGAAATTTTAATACATAGTCTTGTGCATGTATACTGCGGTTTGTTTTTCCTTCTTAAATAGTAGTTTAATTTTACTAGAATTTTCTGAAGACGTATAGCAGGCTCATTATGAACAGGGAGACAGCACAGGAGTCTGCTGGGTGAAGGAGTGTGCATCTCCTGCTCACACACCTGTCCTGCCATTCTTGCCATGACAGTAATGGGTTAATTTTGCAAAGCATTCTGGGTGCCACAAGGCAATGGTAAATCTTGGCAGGTGCATCTCATGCAAGGCTTTTGCCCAGGCCTTTCCAGTTGAAAGATAGAGAAACTGAGGCAGAGGGCTCTCGTCCTTCTGCCAGCTTGGGCTGGCTCCCAAACCTGCCAAACATTACTTAGGTTGCTATATCCCTTAGGATTCCTGGATACAGCCTTTGTCAGAATCACCTGGAGACTCAGAGAGGAGCAGGTTGTTGGGTGGATTCACAAGTCTGGGCAAGAGTCTGATAATGCAAATTTCTAGAAAATTCTCCGTCAGCCTGGGTACCACACTTTGCGAGTCACTGATATATATCTACATGTCTATCTCTTAGGCTGGTCTTGAAATCTCTGTGTAGCTTTGGTCTTCTGATGTCTCCAGCTCCGTGATGCTACAGTTGCAGGAGTTGACACCCACATCTCACGTATGCGGTACAGGGATGGAACTCCAGGCCTTACACGTGCTAAACATTCTAATGACTGAGCCACATCTCAGGCTCCTTAAGTCATTTAAAAGGAAAATACAAAACCAAGGAAGTGTTGGTGACAAGGTAGAGTGAAGTCTCACAAAGGGACCAGAAAGTTCATGGTCAGCCACATCTACAAGCCTGGGAGGATGCTGGGCATTCTTGGCGGCTGGTAGGTAGCAGTGTGATTCCAGACACCCTTGCATCCCCAGGTCATGGTCTCTTCATCTCCAAGCCTCTCTGAGGACTGCTAGACTCAGCTGGGCACAGCTCTCTTGGGTACTGGACATCAGGCTGTAGGCAGGTGAGCTACCTGTGCTGGTCCTTGAGGGCCCAGATGGAGCAGCCTCCTTACTACGGATCCCCTTACACACGGAGCTGCATCTAAATGGGTAACAGAAGAAAGCCAGGCTCCTGGAGGGTCTTTAATGCCACTGACCAGAGGCCTCCTCAGGCCCTGCTGCTAACAGGATTTGATTTCCTCCTCAGTCAACACCCAGAGCTGATGAAGATTGCCAGGGTCCTCAAAGCATCATGTGTTCACATTGATAACAAACACAGGTCTGCATGAAAAGATGGGCCACAGGGCTGGGCTGGAGCTCAGCGGCAGGGCACTTGCCTAGCATGGAGGAACCCTGAATTCAATCACCAACACTGCTGTGGGGGCGGGGAGGCAGAGATGTCCTACAAAAGCCCAAGCTAGACTCCTGAAAATGTTCATGTCACAGAAGACAAGAGCAGAAATGGCAGCCAGCGGGGAGGACCGAAGAGGGAAGGGCTAAGGTGATGTGACAGCTAAGTCAGTGGGAAGGGTGATGCTGGGGACAGCTGGGGACACTGGGATGTGCCTGGTAGTAGCAGATAACACAGGAATTACTACATTGGTATTAAGATAACAATGCACTATTGTTGTACTATGTAGATGGAATGTTTTACACTAAATAATGAGAAAACATGTGGTTATGTGTCAGCGTCTCCTTAGGAGATGCTCACTGAACAATGGAGGTGTGGAGTATAGTGATGTCAGGAGTGCCTATGAACGCATATATATGTGTATACACATACATCCATGTACACACACACTCATGCACACTTGTACCCATGCACACACACATACCTACACATACACATTCACACACACCCACACATACCTTTGCACACATGTATTCAAGCAACACACACAATACAGGCACATGCATACACACACATGCACATCTCTCAGCAATCGTGTGAGAAACCAGCTGAGGTCACATGGACAGGCATTCTGCATTCTAAGATTTCATCTGGAGAATCTGGATGGCTCCTTCCTAAGAACCCCTACAGCTAGAGTAGACTCATCAGCCCCTAGTTCATGGTGTTTACCTCAGACGGAAGTCTACACAAGAATCCTGCCTGACTTCTGGACCCCACACAGGTCAGCTCTGAGGAGTCCTGCTGTGACACTCCGGAGAGGGTGAGGACCCACGTGAGCCGGCTGCTGTTGTTTTCTTTGTAAAGTTGTGAACAGCAAAGTGGACCCCACATCAGAGCTGGCTGCCTAGTCTTGTTTTCACGAAGCTGTGAACAACAAAGCAGTTTCTTACTTCCTGTGATGTCCTCTCCCCCCACTGCCAAATTAGGGCGGAAGTGTGAAGCCCCTGAGCCAGGAAGGCTTCCACAGCACAAGCCTTTACTTCTTTCAATGATCTGAGGGTCAGAATCGAAGGGTGCGGCGATGGTGTCTCCACTTTGGTACGCTGCACAGGCTCCTGTTTCCAAGGTTATCTCTTGGGCTTTCTTGGCTTCTGGAGCTCCAGCCATCACATGCACATTCTGGCCCCAGGAAGAAGAAAGGATCAAAAGAGAAATGGGGAAACGCTAAGCACTTGCTGTCTTTTGAGGGAGCTTCCAGAAGTTCTATTTGCATCTTGTCAGGTGAACAGTCACATGGTCAGTGGTTGGTCATTGGTCATGGAGCCTAGCTTCAAGGGAGCCTGGGGATCGTCTTTCAGTCTGTTAGACGGGGGAACTGGAGAGTTAGGAGTGCTTAAAGTTCTTCCAGAGGACCCAGGCTCAGTTCCTAGCACCCACATGGTGGCTCACAACTACTGTAACTCCAGTTCTAGGAGATCCAATGTCCTCTTTTGGCCTCCATGGCACTGAATGTGTGTGGTGCACACATATGCAGGCAGAACATGTACACATAAACTAAAAATAAATCTTGAAAAAAGTTTTTAGGTAAGAGTCTGGTAGCACAGGCTGACCTCAAACTTACTACAAAACTAAGGATGCCCTTGAACTCCTAATCCTCCTCCTTCTACCTCCTGAGTGCTGGGATTACAGGCATGTGCTACTACATCCAGTTTAGGTGATGTTTAGGATCGAATCCAAGGCTGTGTTCATGCTAGGCTGTGGTCATTCTGTCAACTGGGCTACAGTCCAAGCCGAGGGCTACAGTCTTCATTCCAGAGAGGAAGGAAAAGGTTCTATCCCAGAAGAAAGGAAAGCGAAGTTGATAAAGGTATCTCTCCCACACCTCCAAGCCCTCAGAGAACCCAGCACATCCTGAAGGGGCAGCAGACAATATGTCATGGGTCACATCTGGCCACCTACCTTCTCTTTGCAACTCACAGGCTCAGAACAGCTTTACACCTTCGCATGATTACATTTAAAATGAGGGTACAAAAGTGGGTCAACTTGACAGGATCTTGAATGGCCGTGGAGACAAACTTGTGTCTGGGAGGGGTTTTCTGGATTAGGTTAATTTGGAATGGGGAGAATTAGCCTAAGTGTGGGTAACATCAGGCTGTGGGCTGAGCTCCCAGGTCACATAAAGAGGACAATATCGTCTGAGGGCTCGAGTTCACTGCTCTCTGCTTCCTGACACAGTGTGCCCAGCTGCTTCATGCTCTGAGTGCTGTGCCTTCCCTTCCATGATGGACTGAGCTCTGGAACTGGAGTGAGATTAACCCCTTCTTTCCTCAGTTCCCTTTGGTCGTCTGTTACAGCAGTAAGAGCAACAGCTAATCCATTGGCCTTGGTCTATCTCTGGAATCCCAGCACTCAAGGCTGTGGCAGGAGGCTGATGAGTCTGAGGCCAGCCTGGGCTATGCAGCAGGAGCACCCCGTCTCATGAAAGAAAATACTTAAGAACATAAGAGTGTTCCTACACATCCTGGAGAGACAACACATCTCATTCCCAGTAAATCCAGAAGCCCTGAGACCATGGGGGAGTCTTGAACATTTAATGAACTTGTCAAGATTAGTCTCTGAGTATTTACCATTCATTCACCATATGCTGAGCCTTGCAGCCCAACAGCAGGCTGCCCTCACCCATCCAGGAAGAGAGACCAGAGTTGTAAAATGGATAGGGTTAAGAGCACTGGGCCCCCTGCTCTGAGAGCAAGGGATGCTGGGAGTGTGGAGAATGGGTTGATGGCAGACTGATAGGGCAAGTGTGGAGGACTGAAGAACTGGCTAGCTGAGGTTGAGGCAGGTGTTGGCTAGCCTGCTTAATCAGGTGAAGAGTGTGTGTGTGTGTGTGTGTGTGTGTGTGTGTGTGTGTGTGTGTGAAGGATGAAGGAAGAGAAGGACAAGGGGCAGCAAGAGGCAGAAGGAAGAAAACTTCCTTTCTCACACGGCCTCAGAAGGCCCTCGGGCTGCTGGCCCCTTGCTTGCTAAGCCATTCCATCAGCCTCTCAGATCCCTCACCCCGCCATTTCTTATATCCCCACCATCCCCTCTTTTCATCCCTACCGTCTTCCCTCCAAGTGTCTAAGAGAGAGAAAAAAATGCAGCAGTTCCAGAAAGACAGGTCCAGCCGCATGGAAAGCGGCCCAGGAAACAGCTTGGTGATGGTTGGAAATGCCGTGAGAAGAAAACCATCCTGTAATTGAAGGGAAATTCTTTATGAGGGCTGTTAAAGCCTCCTGTGAGCTTTCATCTGAGGCTTGCTCTACACTTTAATTAACCCTGACCCAGGAGCTTTCCTGAGCCTCGGGGTGCTGCCCACCTCTTCTGGGGAACCACACTTTCCTGCTGCAGAGAGAGAAACTGAGGCCCGAGAGGCCCTGGGGGGCATGGAGGTCAGGGAACAGTTCTGCACTAGAGAGCTGGTTTCTGAATACTTCCAGCCTCCGGCTTTGGGGAAGGAGCTCAGAGCCAGCTGCTTCAAAGGCAAGGAAGCCAGCTATCTTTGAAAATGTGTTTTTGTTATAAAACTGGTTAAACCTCATTTTCTAAGTAACTGGAAAAAACAACAGACAAGTATATGAAAATTCATGACCGTTTAAAAATTCTTTTAATAGGCCTATAATATTTATGCATATTTATGAAGTGCAGTATGATAATTCAATACTCAAAGTAAGGGTGAAATTTGGCCAGTTAGCATTTCCAACCTCACAAATATTTATTATTTCTATGTGTTGGGAACATGACCTATTTTATATTGTAATTGAATTGTTCTTTTTTTTTTTTTTAATTTTGACTGAAATTCAACTCAAACTGACTTCAATAAAACTGGTAGTTCACTGGCACCCGCGAAGTCCAGGAGGTAGATCCACTTTCAGATACATCTGGATCCGGGAGCTTAAATGATAACCCCCCCCCCCCCCCCCCATCTCTCTTTCTCTCCCCCTCCAGAGCTCACATCTAGGCTCTCTCCCCTCACTGACACACATGTGATTTCTCTTTCCCTCTTTCTGTCTTCACATCTCTCTCTTTCTTCCTCTCCTGTCTGCTATTTGGATTCTCTATGATGCGGCTTCAGCAGCTCAGCTTTATGGGGTTTTTAGCTTTCTAGAGGACTTTTCTTCTCTGTTCCCGGGGAAACCCCAAGGGGACAGCACACAGAAGTACGAGGTGCGGTGTGGTAAAGAGAATGCAGACTTGCTCCTCCGGAATTTGACAGGTCTTTTCCCTGCAGGTGCGGGTGGTGGGGGGTGGGGTGGAGGGTAGGGTAGGGTAGGGACGAGGGTGGGAGTTAAAGTACATTTGCAAATCTAATCATTTTCAACTGTATTTTTTGGTGACTGAAGTGTGTCTTTGAAACCGCAGACTTAAAAGTCTGGCACAGTGTGGCTCACATCTGCAATCTCAGCACTTGGGGGATTTGACAAGGAAGGATTTCTGTGAGTTTGAGGCTAGTCTGGACTATAGAGTGAGTTCCAGGCTAGCTTTGCCTAGTGACCCAGCAGCAGCAACAACAGCAGCAGCAAACAAATGGAACTTCTAAAACCAAGGTCAATCAAACAAAAAACCAGAGACAGATAGGACAGACACCTTCACATCACTGCCTCCTAAGCTAACACTGGCACACTGCTCCCACTTGGGACCTGGCTCCCTGTCTGGGTCCCTGTGCACGCCTGGGTCAAGCTTGGCTGTAGAAGTAACAAGACTGGCAAGTGTGTCCAACTTGTCGACACAGAAACAAGAGCCGTCATCTACAAATTTGATGATCCAGTGCCACTGGGACTGGAGGGACAGCTCAGTAGTTAAGAGATCCAGGGGATCTGTCACCAGGCTCCTCTGACCTCCTGGGGCAATAGGCATATACTTGGTGCACAGACATACATGTAGGCAAAACACCTATACACAAAATAAAACAGAATCATACATCAGGGGTGGTAAGATGGCCCAGCAGGGAAGGGCACCTGCAGATAAGTTTGGTCTCTGGGTCTCACACCGTGGAAGGAGAGGACAGATTTCCAAAAAGGTAGCCTCTGGCTTCTGACTACCACATTCACAGTGTGATACACACACTCACACACTCACACCTCACACACACTCTCACACATTAAATAAATAAATAAATGCATTTAAAAGATGTTTACAACACAATCAAGTTACCAAACATCAAACACAAAAGAGGAAAGTCTCACACTTTAAGTAAGGTTAGAATGTTGTGTTGGGCCCAGGGCTGCAGGCTAGATCTTAGTCTGCAGCAAGGTGGACTTAGTTTGGAATTCTGGCCCTTTTAGTTATTCATGTTTATTATTATTATTATTTTGGTTTTCTGAGACAGGGTTTCTCTGTGTAACAGCCCTGGCTGTCCTGGAACTTGATCTGCAGACCAGGCTAGCCTCAAACTCACACAGATTCCACTGTCTCTGCCTCCCAAGTGCTGAGATTAAAGGTGTCTGCCACCATGCCCAACTGACTTATTTTTAATTATGTGTGTCTGTCTGTTGTGTGTGTATGTGTTCAGGGTCAGGGTGTGTTCATATGTATGCACACATGTGTGCACAGTGCCTGCAGAGACCTGAAGAAGGTGTTGGATCCCTTGAAACTAGAGTTACAGGCTGTTGTGAGCCACTTGATATGGGTGCTGGGAACTGAACCCAGGTCCTCTGCAAGAGCAGAACTTAACCTCTGAGCCATCTCTCCAGGCCCTGTCTGTAGAGTAATGGTCTTATTGAATAAGAAACACAGAGCCAAATGTGGAGTTAAAAGCCCAAGAGGTCGGAGCAGTAGCTAAGAGCTGAGACTAAAACTGCCTTCTTACCACCCGCTGCCGCTGCTATCTCACGTACCCCTTAATTCGTGCTGAATAAGCAAGGTAGAAAATGGAGATTTAGGAGGGTGTCCAGGTTTGGAACAAAAACAGTGCTAATTAGAATACCACCTGACCAATGTCTGAGCCCACACAATACCTACTACCTGCTGACTGGCTTAGGTCTGAATTACCTCAGCCAATCACCATGGCAGGCAGAGAGGGCATCATTGACCTAGGTGGAAAGGCTGCCCTGTGATGGGATTGGGTTCTTGTAGAAGTGAAGCAGGTGACCTGGGCCAGAGGGTCCTCAGGAGTGGAGCCAGAGTGGTAGGCCTATCTTGGCTTCGTTTCTGGGCACCATCCCGGGACTCTGCCTTTCACCTGCGTCCCTCTGCCCACCCAGCTCTCCTCTGAGCCAGGTTTCTGCCACTGTCCCAGCCCACACCCGCCTCTTGAACTCAGTGAGCCCCAACTGCTCTTTGGGAAGACAGACGGTTTTTGTTTTCCCTTTGGCAAAAGATGAATTCTCTTTTCTGAGAAAATAAAGGGATGGAGGAGGAGGAAGAGGAGGAGGAAGAGGAGGAGGAGAAGGGTGAAATCTCATAAAAATAAAAGCCCGGATCTCAACTTTAGCAGCAAACTGTACTTCAAATAGTTTTTTAATGAACTCCTCTGCTGGAAGGCCACCAGCGTGGTGGGCTTGTTTCCCAGGCAAGCAGAGCCAAAGGAGAAAGGACTAGGGGTTCTCCCGGAAGAGACCCCCAGGCTTCTGAGGCAGACCCAGTAGATGACAGCAGCTGAGCACTGCACAGAGCACCTTCCCCGCCTTGGTCTCTTCCCAGGGCTCTGGTGTTCGAGACCGCCTGCACTCTTTGCCCCTTCCTCCCCAAGCTGGGTGTCCAGAGCCATTTGCCGCCTCTTCAGGTCGGGGACTCAAGAACAGTGGGAAGTTGCAGGAGGCGGCAAGACGAAAGTCTTGATTGGGTTGAATTTCAGGTTTTAGGTTGAATTTCGGGATTTCTCTCTCTCTCTCTCTCTCTCTCTCTCTCTCTCTCTCTCTCTCTCTCCCTTCCTTTTTTCCCTCCCTCCCCCTTCTTCCTTCCTACCTTCCTTCCTTCCTTCCTCTCTCTCTCCCACTCTCTCTCTCTCTTCTTTCTTTCTTTCTTTCTTTCTTTTTTTTTTTTTTGGTTTTTCGAGACAGGGTTCCAGGCTGTGCTAGAACTCACACTGTAGATCAGGCTGGCCTTGAACCCATGTAGTTCCACCTGCCTCTGCCTCTCAAGTGCTGGGATTAAAGGCATGAGCCACCATAGATAGGGTGTGTGTGTGTGTGTGTGTGTGTGTGTGTGTGTGTGTGTGTAGGTCATAAGCTAACTTGCAGATTCTCTTCTGCCATGTGATGTCAGGGATCAACCTCTGGTCCTCAGGCTTGGCTGAAAGCACCTCTACCCACTAAACCAGCTCACTGGCCCATATCTTTGAATTCTTGCCACCCAAATTCTCCTGGAGAGCCCAGTGATTCCAGCCAGCTGTGGTCCCCACCCCCTCACTGTCTTCTTGGTTTTCCCATGAGAGGGAAGCAGAGGGAACCATTGGCCAGGGCAGGAGTCCAGGATTGAGGAGAAGGGACAGTCCATCTATTCCTTATGCTGCTGAGAGAGGAAGAGCAGGCAACCCTAAGGCCATTGCATGCAGAGGAGAGGCCTGACAAGCATGGTGGTGGTGAGGGGCACAGGACCAGAGGAGCTGCTTTTGTGTGGGTCAGAGAACACCTGTCCAGGAGGTACCAGCTATGCCGAGCCCTGAGTGATGGCAATGAACCGCCTGGGAGAGTCTGAGGGAAGAGAAGCGGCAGGTGCGGAGGGAGCGAGCCAGTGGGCAGGAGCCTTGGGAAGGTGCTGACGTCTGCAGTGTTACCAGCCAGGATGTCCCAGCACTCAGCCTGGACATGAGTCCTCTCAGTCTGTCAGAGCATAGACTCAGCTGTCTTTCCACAATGTCAGAATGTACCCACCAACGGTGAGTTCACCAGTTCCGTAGCTTTTGTTGGCTGCAGCATGCCACTTACCCTGGTTTCCCTTGGTTGGCTGAGACGATGCAGATTCCTCCATTTAAATCTTAATTACTAATATGAACCCTCAGCTCACATATCACGCAGTAATTGTCCCCTGCCCCCACCACTCCTGTGTGTGTGTGTGTGTGTGTGTGTGTGTGTGTGTGTGTGTGTGTGTCAAATAGGACCCAGCTGCATTCAAGAAACTGGGAGAGGACAGAAGCAAGCAAGATTGATGCAAAGGGAAACTCTCAGAGTGAGGAGGCTGGATGAACCGTGATGGAGGTCTTCTGCAGGCACATCTGACAGTTAAGCCTCAGGCTCACACCTTTGCAAAGAACTGAGTCAAACTGCAGAAGCAAAAGGTGTGGACTGTGGAAGCTAGGCGTGAAGGGCGGGGCCAGGGCCAGGCTGGTGAGGTGAGCAGTGAGTGACAGTAGGTGGGTTGACCATGGTCATTCAGCAACAGGCTGAGATAACAAGGTTGAGGTGAAGCCCTGGAAAAGTCGGGAGTGCTCTGCCTGTTGTTCCCCTGATATACAGTGTGGTCAGCTGACCGGTTGATGGGGCATCCCTGTCACCACGTTAGGTGTCCTCCTCTTTATGAGATCCAAGTGAAGATGTTACATCCTTCCCTTGGTCTGGTTTTCCTGATATGACTTTAATCTGCCCATGTGCTTATGTGGTCCCATCTTACTATGATAAGTTTATAGGGTGGCATTTGTTTTAGGAACAACACTAGCAGGAGACTATGCCCTGTTGGTGGTGATGGTCACACATCTATCAATGGGCAGAACCATTCAACGTCTGTCTGTTCAGAGTCAAGGGGCTAAAGAGATGACCCTATGGTTAAGAGCACTTGCTGCACAATTATAGGAAGCATTGTTCAGACTCAGCACCCACATAACAAGCCAGGAGTCCCACACACGGGGAGCCGGGAATCCCACACATAGCCTATAACCTCAGCTCAAGGCAAGCAAGAGAGAGGGATCCTTGAGGCTTGCTGACCATCCTAGCTGAGAAAATGCAAGTCCAGGGTTCACAGAGAGACCCTGTCCCACTGAGACCTCCTCAAACAGAGGAGGACGCTCTTCTGGCCTCTGTGCATGCACACTCACACACAGAGACATATGCACACCAAAACTTTTTGAGAATGAAGGGAAAAGCTGCATGTAAAATGCAGGACACGTCAGGCTGAGAGCTCCTGTTGCACACTGCAGAGTAACAGTCAGACAAAGCAGCCTGAGCTCAGCAGTCTACACCCAGGGGTGTCCCCGGCCCTGTGGTAAGTGGCCTGTTTTGTGTTCCAGGTGTATAGTCACTGGGCATGAGTGAGGGATGTACTCTAGGTGGAGAGCGGGGGGGGGGGGGGGGGGGGGGGGGGGGGGTGGGAGGGGGTGGGAGGGTGTAGCAGGTGAACCCAGTGTCGCCCCTCCCTGGGGACTCCCCCCTGCCTGGAGGGAGAGGAGTGGCTTTTGTTGGCACCTCCACACTGCAAAAGATCTTCTTTCTCTTCCTCTTCCCACGTCTCAGCAGAAGGCACCTCCCTGCCCTGCAGGCATCAGCCAGGTTGTTTTGCAAAAGTGAAAACTGATATTTGCTCTCTGAGCCTTGTGCATCTTCTTTTTCCTGGCCCTCCAAGCAAGTAAATAGAAAATATGAGTTTCCGGGACCAGGTGCTATAACTGAGGATGCAGATGCCCAAAATCTGATGTGGATGGTTTGTTGAAATATTTATGGGGTCTGTTTAAACATTCCAGATAACCAAAATTATATCCCGGGGAGCCAATGAGAATGTGTTCAGGCACACTGAACATGAGCACTTGGGGCTCCACAGTCGATCTTTGCTTTCTTTTCTGCTGTGAGAATTTGAGCAATTTTCTTATCATCCGTGAGCCTCAGTTTACCTGTTTAAGACTTGAGACTAAGGGTCTGGGGATGTGGCTCAATTGGTAGAGAGCTTGCTTAGCATGCACAAACCTTATATTTCATCCCTAGTACTCCAAAAGCTACCCATGGTGATACAGGCCTATAGTTTCAGCATTCAGGAAGGATCAGAAGTTAGAGGTCATCATCGGCTCCATAGTCAGTCAGATTGGCAGTAAATTGTTATTTTTAATATTTTTGAAGTTTGAGCATTGCTTTATCCCCACCCCCTTCTCTCCACTCCACAACCCCAGTCCCTTCTGGAATTCATGACCTCACCTATATTCACTTTCGTTGAATTACTACTGTCCTTATTTGATGTGCTTAGGGCTGACCACTTAGGACTGGGGGCTTGTCCTGATAAACGAACCACAAACTGGCCCTTCCTCCCTCCCTCGGCAGCCATCAGCCTGCAGCTCTTCAGCTCAGCCTTGTGAGGTTTCCTCCATCCGTGTTTTCCTGTCCACTGGTGTGGTTTGCAGGTCTAGTGCAGGCAGCCATGCGGCCGAGAGCTCATTAGTGCAGTGTCCCTGTCCTGCCCAGAAGGCAGTCACACATGGCCACCCAGGTGCTCAGGTTCTTACATCTTTCCACCCCCTCTTCTGTGATGTTCCCTGAGCCTTAGGAGTAGGGGTTGTGTTATAGAGGTCCTATTTTGACTAGGGCACCCATGGTAACTGTTAGTTATTTTGGCGCTCTTACCCGGCGAGGAACATGTCCCGAACACGACAAATCCACAGAAGAGTTGTTTATTAATATAGGATAGGAAGAGACAGATGTGACAGGCCTGTGGGACAAGAAGAAGAGAGGAGAAGAAGAGAAGAGGAAGAGACCTGTGCAAAATGGCACCAGCTTTTTAAAGAGTGGGCTGCGCGTGTGTACAGGACTGCATGTGGCTACTCCATGCATGCGCGTAGATTACATGGCCATGCGCACTTTACGCAGCCATGCAAAGCCATGGAGCCCTAGTCCCGCGAGATGTTTTGACCTGGAAATGGCTATTTTGAACCGGAAATAACTAGGCGGTCCATCAGGCAAGCCCAACCGTGTGGGCATGTTGTGACTCCCTATCAGTAACTTCTTTCAATTTAATTTAATTAATTTATTCATTTTGAGACTGTCTCTCTACATAGCTCTGGCTGTCCTGGGCCTCACTGCATAGACTAGGTCAGCCTCAGTCTCACAGAGATCCTCTGACTCCTGACTGCTGGAATTAAAGGTTCATGGCACTACCCCAGGCTCATTTTTATTTTTAATAAGATATACGTACATATGTATGTGTATATACTTGTGTGCAATGCCCTCAGAATCCAGAGGAGACTATCGGATCTCCTGAGCTGGAGTTACAGGCAATTGTGAGCCACTTGATATAGGTGTTAGGAATCGAACTTGGGCTCTCTGGGAGAGCAGCAAATGCTCTTAACTGCTGAACCATCTCTCCAGCCTGTAAATTATCGTCATTCTGATGCCAGGGAATACTCTTCGCAGAGCACAGACTCGGCACCCTTGTCCCTCATCACTGCGTCTACAAAGGTGCTGAGTACACAGTACACGGTAGGAGAGCAGTAACATTTATCAGCTGTGCTGTGAGAATGAAGTGGAAAGCCGGGCCTCACACTGGTTCCTTTGCTGACAGGGAACCCTAAGTCATCCTACAGGCACCAAGCACAGTGGGAGGTTTAGACAAGAAGCCCCTCCCCCCTCTAGGCAGGTGCCCCCAATGGACACAGTGTTCAGCAACTCAGGACTGTGTGAGCACAGCAGAGGCAGGCTCCATCTCCAGCCAGTGGCTCTGGAGGGATGTCTCCAGTGCCTGGACCCCTCTGCACTCAGCTGGTCTGGGTCTCAGCTGCACCAAGGAGGTGACCAGGCAAGTTGAATAAACAGTTTCTAGGAGGCTCCTGGTCATTAGGTGTGGCTTTGTATTCATGGAGAGACTCCTGGAGCTGGAAGGGGAGAATGCATTGTGGACCTTTTCAAGTTGGAACACATAGGCTGTTGGGGGTGGGGGGCTAGGGGGGGCAGAGCTTGGTCTGTGGCTGGGCCAGGTAGGTACCATGAGCTGCCACCATCTTGGGGACACTCAGTTGTCCCTAAGTAAGAGGAGTGGAGAAAATAGTATCTGTCCACTATCTTCCTCTCTGAGCTCATCTTGGGCCTCTGCTTTGCAATTTTTCCTTCCTTTCTTCTTTCCTCCCTCTCTCCCTCCCTTCCTCCCTCTCTCCCTCCCTCCCTCCCTCCCTTCCTTCCCTTTCCTTCTCTTCCTCCAGCTCTCCCTTCCTTTTCTCTGTCTTTCCCACCTGGAACTCAGGGGCCAGCAGAATGTTTCAATGAGACACCTGGGCTGAGGATAAGAGAATGGGCCCTCCCTCCCTTCCTGCACAAGCTTGATGGTGTCCTAGGCCACCTCAGCAGGAGGATGTGCCCCTGGACGAGGGGCCAGCAAGCTCAGGGCACCCGCCAGGGCCACTGCTTCTCAGATTGACAGGCCAGTGGGATTGCTAGCCTACTTCTTATCTGGGGCAGGCAGCAGCGTGCCAGAGGGGACATGAAGGCACTTCCATGCACTGTGCCTTTCAAAGCTGTTTGTCAGTCACTGGGGGCAAGTCAAGACACATGTCTGTATCACAGAGCAAGGTCAAACTGCTCTATTGATTTCTCAGTTAAAACGGGACTTCAAACACATTTTAACTCTGTTCCAATCGAGCCATGCAGCTGTTTTGGCTGGCACTTGTACCCGCTGGATAAAATTCCTTAACTAAGAATATTATGGCAGAAAAGCTGATGTAGCACCCATTCTGTGTTTTTAAAAAGTTTATTACTATGATGATGATGGTGGTCCTGTGCTCATGGTATGTGTGTGTGTGTGTGTGTGTGTGTGTGTGTGTGTGTACACGCATTATGTGGAGGTGGGGCCTGGCGTCACAGAATATGAGGCAGTCAGAAGGCAACGCTGTGGGGTCAGTTCTCTCCTTTCAGCTTTATCTGGCTTCTGGGGATTGAACTTTGGCTATTGGGAAACACATTTTCTGTAACCAAAGCACCATGCTTCTGACTTTTCTGTGTTAAGACATTAGACTAGAAGAACATTCTAGACTTTCAGGCTTGCCCAACCAGTGGCCTGTGGGCCCCAGGCGTCCCAGGATAGCTACAAAGGCAGCATTTGTTGATGGCAACATTGTATCTCAGGATCAAAAGGCAGGGACCGGTGGGGAGCAGCGGCTCTGCAGGGCCTTGAGTTTTGATCCTGTGTCACGTCCCTGGGCGGCTGTGCAGGTAAGGCAGCTGGAGGTTTGAGGAAGAAGGGTTAGTCAGCTGGGTGTGGTGACTTCATTCCTAGCACTAGGAGGCAGAGGTTGGGGCATCTCTGTGAGTTCAAGGTCAGCCTGGTCCTGCCAGAGTTACATGGTGAGACTTTGTCTCAGAAAAAGGGAGGTGGAGATGGATGCTAACTAAAGGTGATCCCCACCACCATTATCCCATACTCCTGATATTCGAGAGACTGAGAATTGTGTGGAGATCAAGGTCAGCTTAGGTAAAAAACAAAAAGGGCGAACTTCCCAAGCATTTAATGATTTGAAGCAAGAGGCTGTAAAGTGAAAGTGTGCGATTGCTTTGGCCAGCACGCTCTAGGGAAATCAAACACTTGCCAACACTTAGAAATACTGGAATATTTCACATAAAAGCCTGGATTTCTGGCTTCTCTAGGAAAACCAGAAGATCTGGCTGTGCTGGCACCACAATCACACATGGCTACAGTGGGCTGGGTGTCCACTGTCATTTGCCTCCACTTCCTGGTGACTGTACCCCTGGGTGGGCACTGCACTCCTTCATGTCAGCCACCCGACTGCCTCAGTCTATGCTCACCTTTGCAAGCCTTGTGCCTTTTCTCGCTTGCTTTTATATTTATTTATTTACTCTGTGTATGTGTGTGTGTGTGTGTGTGTGTGTGTGTGTGCATGCGCACACACTCATGTGCCATACTGTGCATGATGAGGTCAGGGGACAAGTGAGCATCTGATTTGCTTTCTTTTTTGCATGTATATGGGTGTGTATTCATGGACGCCCACACCTGTGCACATGCATACAGAGTACCGAACAGGACTTCCAGGGTCCTCCTCTATCACTGCCCGCTTTATTCTCTGGAGAACAGATCTCTCATTTAGCTTGGAGCTAGGCTGGCAGTCAGCAAGCTTCAGCAGTCTCCCTGTTTCTGTGAGTCCATTCCTTCCCGGTGCTGGGATCACAGGGGTATGTGCGCCATACCCGGTATTCACATGAGTGCTGGCAGCTGATCTCAGGTCATCACGCATGCACAACAACTGCCCTTACCATCTCCTCTGTCCTATCATCTTAAAATATATCTTATTAAATTATAATTAATAATTTATTAATTATTGAATGAGCACACATATGAGTGTGCACATGCGTGTGCCTTGATGCGCTTATGGAGGTCACAAGACAACTTTCTGGCACTGGTTTGTGCCCTCTATCCTGAGTTTCAGGGATTGAAGTCAGGTTCCTAGGCTGGTACAGCAAGCACTTCGACCCCCAGCCATCTTTTTAGCCCCCATTTCTTTACTTTTGAATGTACTGTTATTGAGACAGGGTTTAGTTGTATAACCCAGGTTGACTTGGAGCTTTGCTATGTAACCCAAGATGGCCCCCAACTCAGGATCCTTGTGCCTCTGCCCCCTGAGCTTCCCCAAGGTTAGGATACCAAGTGTGGACCACTGTGCCCCACCATGCCTGGTAAACTGCCTTTTCTTTGCTTGTCTGATGGTCACAGCCTTCTGTTTGTAAACAACCATTCATCCTGCCTCACGCCACCGACTCCGGTGGAAGCTGAATGCAGCCCAGATTTAGCAGCTGGGGGTAGTTTGCAGGCCCAGCTCATGCACTTGGTATGGTTTTTAATGGGCTGAATTAAACAAGGTTTGGCAGGCCATAGCTCTCTGCTCCTGAGAGAAGGGTCAATGGGCTAGGAACAGTGTGGAGTGGGCTTTGGTGCCTGCATTCAGAACTCTGTGTGAAGTTCTCCTACCACCCAGGTCATAGTTTTCAGGTATGGAAAACAAGCAATGGGATCATTGGAACCACTGAGGAAGGTGTGCGGGACTGTGGGGACAGTCCTAGGTACAGCATGTGCTTAGCATGAGCAAGGCTCTGAGTTTGATCCTCAGTGCCTCAAAAAAGAAAAGTCATGCACGGTGCTCAACATCTAACACTCAGTCATGCCCACACTGACACCTGTGGTGATGGTGATGGTGGCGATGGTGCTGGTGATGGTGGTGATGGTGGTGATGGTGCTGGTGGTAATGGCTGTGATAGTGATGGTGGTGATGGTGGTGATGGTGATGGTGGTGATGGTGATGGTGGTGATGGTGATGGTGGTGATGGTGGTGATGGTGATGATGGTGATGGTGGTGATGGTGGTGATGGTGATGGTGGTGATGGTGATGGTGGTGATGGTGGTGATGGTGATGGTGGTGATGGTGATGATGGTGATGGTGATGGTGATGGTGGTAATGGCTGTGATAGTGATGGTGGTGATGGTGGTGATGGTGGTGATGGTGATGGTGATGGTGGTGATGGTGCTGGTGGTAATGGCTGTGATAGTGATGGTGGTGATGGTGGTGATGGTGGTGATGGTGATGGTGATGGTGGTGATGGTGCTGGTGGTGATGGTGATGGTGGTGATGGTGGTGATGGTGATGGTGGTGATGGTGGTGATGGTGATGGTGGTGATGGTGATGGTGGTGATGGTGATGGTGGTGATGGTGATGGTGGTGATGGTGGTGATGGTGATGGTGGTGATGGTGATGGTGGTAATGGCTGTGATAGTGATGGTGGTGATGGTGGTGATGGTGATGGTGGTGATGGTGATGGTGGTGATGGTGATGGTGGTGATGGTGGTGATGGTGATGGTGGTGATGGTGGTGATGGTGATGGTGGTGATGGTGGTGATGGTGATGGTGGTGATGGTGGTGATGGTGATGGTGATGGTGGTGATGGTGATGGTGATGGTGGTGATGGTGGTGATGGTGGTGATGGTGGTGATGGTGGTGATGGTGATGGTAGCAGATGATTGTGTCGATGACAATAATGATGGTAATAGTGATGTTAGTGATGGTGATGATGATGGTGGCATCATGATGATGGTGGTAATGGTGGTGGGATGGTGATGATGGTATGATGGTGGTGATGAGTTCAAATTGTTGGACTGTTTTTAGCTTCTCATAAGGCGTTTTGCCCAACAGTGACATATGGAGCACTCTGTCTGAGTGTGCTAGTTTCCATGGCTTTGTCAGGCACCATACGCTGGGTGGATTCAAACAAACTAAACCGACTCTCTCATAGGTCAGGAGGACAGATGCTCTAAACTGTGGCATTGGCAGGTTGGCCCCCTCTGGAGGCTGATGAAGAGTCCCCCAGGCCCTCCCCTGGCTTCTGATAGCTGTGGTGACCCC
The DNA here is from genome assembly GCF_903995425.1 of Onychomys torridus. Taxonomy (NCBI): domain Eukaryota; kingdom Metazoa; phylum Chordata; class Mammalia; order Rodentia; family Cricetidae; genus Onychomys; species Onychomys torridus. Next base: position 131,233,278 of record NC_050446.1, read on the forward strand.
TGGCATGGGCCAGTAGACCTGCCATTCCAATCTCAGCTGCATCTTTGCTTGGCCTTCTCTCTCTGACCCTGTGCAACCTTGTCTCCATGCCACCTTGTCCTTCACAAGGATGACCCCTGGATGCGGGCCCCACACTCTTCCAGAACATCCCATGTATATCTTCACCTTAATTGTATCTGCATTACTGGATTTCCAAATAAGGTCACACACTGGGGGTCCAGGTGGGCGTGAATGTGGGAGACAGCCCATTGCCCTGATGTGAGTCAGTGAGAATCCTAGGAAAGGGCTGTGGCATGCCTCACCCCTGCCACCTTCTACAGGGCTGCCGCTGCAGCTCCCAGTCCTGTCATAGCCTCTCCAGCTCAGCATCAGGAACCTCTGGCTGGCTCATTGGCGGCTTCGCTTTCATCCTCTAAGAGCAGAGTGACTCATGCTGGAGTAGCTCTGGCGTGTGCCCCGTCAAGGTGCCAGCGGCACACCTGGCCCAGAGTTCTCGGAAGCCAGGGTGACCGCTGTGGGCTCTGAGAGATGGGTTCCCAGGCTAGCACCTCAGCTTTTTCAAGGGGACCTGGAGGCCCAGTGTTTGTGGCTGAGAACATAGCACTCAGTGGGAACTGTATGTGTTTTCTCTTTGTGCTTTAAAAGATGGAGGAAAAAGAGGAGTTCCACCATCTCAGGCAAGCACAGGCCTGTGCAGACAGCCAAGCCCTCTGTGCCTGCTTCCTGGTAGCATAAAGAGGGTGCAGACCTGCGTGATGGATTCCTGTGACTACAGGAGGCCAGCTTCTGTAGATGAGATACTTGAGTGTCCTCTGCCTCTGTGACAGGGGCATGTTTGGTGTCAGGAGGTGGGGAGGAAAAAAAAGGGCTACTTCTGCCTTCTGCCATGAGTTTTGAGGTAACTACTCACCCTTTAGTACGAGTGAAATAAAGATCTGACTTTCACTTTTGGGGTGTCCTACGCCAACTCCACAGCCTTCTCTGTCTCCTGAGGTGAGACTGATAGAGCTGCTGGGGCCACACACACTAGTTTAACAAAGAAAACAGCATCCAGAAAGGGAAGTGACTGGGGGCGGGACCTTCCTCTGCGCGTATACAAGCGGAGTAATGGGTTAGAGGTTATCACAGAGGGTGGGGCAGGAAGAAGAGTGTGGATATGAACGTCCTTTGCGTCCTTTGCCTGTTGGGGCCAGGGTAGGAGTCCCTGGGAAGTCTTCCCTCAGTTAGGAGCCTGTTCCAGGGTGCATGGAGCTGCTGGGCTCCCTTTGAAGGTCACTGGTTGGTCCCTAGAGTGAACATGAAGCATGGCCTATGCTTTCAGTACCTCTGCCAGTGCTGCTGAGGGGGACAGTGCGCAGGAGAGAGGGCTGAGAAGTTAAGAATGAGTCCAGTCCCCAGCACCCACATCAGGCTCACACGTGCCTGCCCCTCTAGTTCCAGAGGCTCTGACACCCTCTTCTGGCCTCTGCTGACACCTGAACACGCATATACAAACCCACATATACAGAGAATTAATTTTTTTTTTAAGAAGAGGGAGAAAAAAGAGTTTAAAGGGGAGGGGGGGAAGTTGATGAAATGACAAAGAGGACTCAGGAGTCACTCTAAGGCAAGCCATGTTGCTGCCAGAGATGCTAGGTGGAGAGGTTGCATCCGAGTGGCGTGGAGGCCCTGGAGTGCATTTGAAGAAGGAATAGCAAGGTGGCTGAATATGGCGGGAGAGCTGTGGAGGGATCAGTACGTTAATCCTAATGGGCTGGAGCTGGGACCATGGATCTAAAGTCGTATGGAATCAGGCAGGAAGATGAGGGAAGCCGAGCGGAACAGAACAGAGCCCGTGCCCTCCTGAGACTGGCAGCCACGCAGCTTGGTATGCTCCAGTGAGGCCTTGCTCAGGGTCACAGGTCTTCTACGTTGAAGGGCCTATGGTGGCTGGGCAATGTCTCCCGGCATCTGACTTTGCAGACTAGGGCCCACTGACCTCTGGGCCTGGGGAAAGGAAGGGCTAGGGTTCTAGAACATGTTCCCCCCCACGTCCCTTTTCAGTGTATCCCAGCAGAGCTGGCCAAGTCCTGGGAACAGTTATCCGCTTCTTCTTGCATGAAGAGACTTCCTCTTAGGAGGGCCCAGCCCAGGAGGAAAAGGGTGTATCTTTTTTAAAAAACCTCCAAAAAAGGAGTCCTATTCAGGGCCTGAAAGGTTGGGTTGGTGTCTGGGCCAGTGGTGGCCCATGTTAGCAGGTCTACACACAGAGAGACCTTGAAGCAGGGAGCCACTACAGAGCTATTCTAGCAGAGCCTGACACCTTTGCTTCCATGGCTCAGGATCTTCCCTGGGGGATTATGGGAAGGCCATCCTGGCAAATTTCTTCCCTCCTTCTCTCCTCTACCCTTCCCTCCATTTCCCTCCCTTATGCATGAGATAGGTTTCAAAGGGAGAGGTAATAGGGAGTGTCAAGGCTACAGGAAAACACACAAAGTTCTGCAGAGGAAACAGAAGCCCAGAGAGCCAGAGATTTTTACACGTGATCTCCTGCCCTTTACATAAGGATAGATTCATACAGATTCTGATTATTCTCATTTTACACTTGTTTACTCACCTATGTAGTGTATGCACATGGCTGATGTGAGTGTGAGCACTTGGGTGATGTGAGGGTGTGTGTGAAGGTTAGAGAAATTGCTTCTCTCCTTCCATCATGTGGGTCCTGAGGATTGAATTTGGGTCATCAGGCTTGGTAGCAAACGCCTTTGTGTGCTAAGCCATCTCCCCAACCTTATGAATTCAAATCCACCAAAATACTTACTGGAAGTGGATGCTGAAGAAGGATTGCCGTGAGTTTGAAGCCAACCTGGATGACAGTTTGAGGATTCTGAGCTACAGTGTGAGACTGTCTCAAAAGAGCAAAACAAAACAAAAACTTGAGATATATACATGGGACTCAGTCTTAAGAATTTAGAACTGGCTTCTTTTAACTTTTAAAATGTTTTTTATTGACTTACAACTTTTTTGTGATGTTAGGAGTTGAACCTGGAACCTTGTACAGGCCAGGCAAGTACTTCATCCCTGAGCTATGTCCAACCTCATCTTTGTATTTAAAAAATAATTTAAAATTTTCAATTTATTTTATTGTTTGGCCTCATGTAGCCCAGGCTGGCCTGACCTGCTCTCTGTAGCTGAAGAAGAACCTTGAACTCCTGAACCTCCTACCTACATGTCTGAGGTGACTGGCGTGCATCACCTGGCCTGGTCTACACGGAGCTAGGGATGGAATTTTGTGTGTGCTAGGCAGGAGCCCTACCAACTGGGTGAGCCACAGTCCCCGCCCTACTTGGAGGCTTGAATCTGCAGTCCTGTGATGAGTGATGACTTTGAGCGTCCAGTCATCTGCCTGTCGTCATCTGTATTCTTGGGCGAGGTGGCGGTTTTCCTAATCGGCCCACTTCTAATTGGCTCGGTGTTCTTCTTTGAATGTTGGTGGATTATTTATGTCTTGGATGCCAGCCCTTTATCAGATGCATGTTTAGCAGGTTTATTTACCCAGCCTGTGGCTTCTCTGTTGTCCTGGTTGGCTTTTTTTTAAAATGTCAACTTGACACAAGTGACTTATCCAGGAAGCAGAAACTTGACTGAGAAAGTCTTCTTCACACTGGCGTGCAGGCAAGTCTGTAGGGTGTCTCCTTGATTAATGATTGATGCTAGAGGGCCCAGAACTCTGTGGGTTGTGCCGCCTTGGTCAGGTGGGCCTCAATTGTATAAGAAAGCAGGCTGAGCATGCTGGTGGCACACACCTTTAGTTCTAGCACTTCAGAGGCAGAGGCAGGCGGATCTTTATGAGTTCAAGGCCAGCCTGGTCTACAGTGTGAGTTCTTGGATCACTAGAGCTATACAGAGAGACCCTGTCTTAGAAAGAAAGGGAGAGAGAGAGAGAGAGAGAGAGGGAGGGAAGGAGGAAGGGAGGAGAGAAGAGAAGAGGAGAGGAGAGGAGAGGAGAGGAGAGAAGAGAAGAGAAGAGACAGCAGGCTGAACAAGCCAGTAAGCAGCACTCCTCCATGACCTCTGCTTCAGTTCCTGCCTCCAGGATCCTGCCTTGAGCCCCTGCTCTGACCTCCCACAGTGATGGAGTGTGACCTATGAGTTATAAACTGAAATAAACCCTTCTCCCAAGATTGCTCTTGGCTGTGGTCTTTATCACAGCAAAAGAAATCCTAGCTTAGACATCTGGTCCCTTTTTGTAACAGTGCTTAAACCCTGTGCCCTCTGGGAGCTTGGCATACCTCTGATGTTACAGCGGGGCTGTTGGCCCCACACTCTGTCCAGCATTGACTGTTTTCCATGCCCTACAGTGTTCATGACAGGGTGGTGCTGGGTGCCCTGGAGTGTGGACAGATTGTGATCAGTGTCTAACAGTTCAGGGGACATTTTAAACAGTGCTTCACATCCTGGAGTGTCCAGAACAGGATGGGTCTTCCTGCCCGGGACTCTCAGGGATAGGAGGGCCTAAACTGGGATGTCTGTGTCCTGTGGACAGGTACTGCTAGTTTGCTCATCAGAGTCACTATAGCTCAAAACAGACACTAATCAAGTGGTGGGTGTTATGATACTGCACACGGGGGACCCCTGACTGGCCAGACCAGGGAGTTCCACGCCTGAGGGAAACACAACCCAGGTGCTGCATCCCTAGGGAATGAGTTTATATAATAGAGAGATGAAGAGAAAGGAAGAGGGGGACAGGAAGAGAGAAAAGGGAGGGGAAGCGGGGGGGGGGGGTGCGCACCTCGTGGTAGGGAAGGAGGGAAAGGCAGGAGAGAGGGAGGAAAGGGGGGATTTTCCTTAAGATGGGGCTCTTAGGTCAGGATGCAGGGCAGCACCAAGGGGCGGGATGTCTTGGGGACTCAGTGGATGGCAGTGGGAGGAGAGAGAAGGGTGAAAAGACAAAGAGCCTGGACTGTCCCCAAAGAACTCTAAGAACCCACTGCTCAGTCCAGAACTCTCTCCCCACATCCAGTATTTAAGGAATTTGCCAAAAATAACCCCTTCCTTCTGGAAGGTTCCCAGCTCCCACTGTCTCCGTTCCGTGACCAGATCCCCTGGATTTTCTTGCTGTGTGTTCTCTACTTACATCTTGGCTGGCAGTGACCATGGGAACAACGTCCTGCACCTCTCTGCTAGTCCTTGTCACCAGCACTCCAGCTTTGGGGTTGTTCCAGCCAGGAACTGGGGTGTACGGCAGCTGGAGCCTCCGGTAACTCCAGCCACTCAGCTGGATGTTCCCCAGTCCTGGGGGAATGGACTTAGAAAACAATCTCCCATCCTGACTGGGGTTTCCATCCATTTCCATCACACACAACACCAAGCCAATTGGGCAAATTTGGGTGCTGTGAAGGCCAGCTGGATCATTGGCCTCTGCATCCTCTCCCAAGGCAGAAAGCATGTCAGCTTTTTTTCTCAGCCCTCTGAGGATGAAGGAGAGGGCTGTGAGCTTCTAGCAGAGGCCACTTCCTCTACTGGCACCAGAGGGGGGCTCAGTGCACAGATTTAAACATGGACCTTTGATCGCCTTGCAGATCCGTCTGTGATCCTGCATGGTCCCCAACAGCCTGGCTGGACACCGAGATCTACATCAAGAACTCTTCCTTAGTGTAAATACTCCTGGCAATGCTTTTACTAAAAAAAAAAAAAAAACCCACAAAAAACAAACAAACAAACAAACAAACAACCTGGGAAGGGGTTGGGGAATGGACCAGCAGGTTAAGGTCCTTGTCACTCAGGCTGGTGACCTGAATTCAATCCCCAGGACCTACCAACATGGTGGAAGGAGAGAACTGACACCTTCAAGTTGTCCTATGATCTCTAGATATGTACCACGTCTTACACACACACACACACACACACACACACACACACACACACACACACTGACCATAAATGTAATAAAAAGTTAAATATTGAAAAAAAGAATGACTTTTTTCTTAACCCTTATTGTGGCCAGGTTGTGGTTATGCATGCCTTTATTCCCAGGAGAGGCAGGAGAATCTCTGAGTTTGAGGCCAGTGTGGTCTACAGAGCAAGTTCCAGGACAGACAAAGCTGTTACACAGAGAAACCGTGTCTCAAAAAAACAAACAAAAACAAAAAACCAGCCTTATTGTAATATCACCTTTATCATCCTGGAATTATAAAGTATGAGATAACAGAAAAGGAAAATAAAAACGATTCAGAATCCTCTCACCCTGCTGACCTTCACAGACATGTGTCTATCTTCTCGCCCCTACACTGTTTTACAGTGTTTATCTTGTTGGCTTGTTGCAGGCAAACCTGGGCCTCACACATCCTTGGCCAGTTCTTCCAACACCTAGCCCCAGCCTCCATCCTCTGATTTCTTGGTACAGTGACCAATTGTCACTCCATCCAACATCACTGTCATGGCCACTTAGCATAAAAACAGCCCCTTATTGTTGGCTCTTTAGACCCATTCCAAGTCCCCACTACTGTAAATAAATCCTCAATGGGCATCCTTGTATACCAATCTCTGCGTCCATCTCTGGCTTTTTCCTTAGGGTAAATTCCTAGAAGTAAAATCACTGTTGAGGAGAGTCAGACACATTAAGACTTTTGATAAGTACTATTGTGTTTATTTCCAAAGTTTATAAATACTATTGTGTTTGTTTCCAAAGTTTATGACAAGTACCGTATGTAACAGCAGCCTGTCTTCTCACCAGGCCCTGCCTGCTTGCCAGTCCTGGTACCTCTCAGTGGAAACACTACACACATAGATGTAATTCTGTCTTCAGAAGAAAACCGATGTCAGCAGCTTGACGGAAATTTCTTCCAGATTGTTCTCTGAGCATATGCGCTTGTGAGTGTGTGTGTGTGTGTGTGTGTGTGTGTGTGTGTGTGTGTGTGTGCATGCTTTGCAGATTTTCACTGACGAGGACTAGAGGTTTTTTTTTTTTAAGTCAATTATTTTTATTTATGTGTGTGTTTGTGTATGTGCACATGTGTGCAGGTGTATTAGGAGGCCAGAAGAGGATGTCAGATCCCCTGGAGATTACAGGCAGTTGGGTGCTGGGGAAAAACTTCATGTCTTTTAAAAGAACAGTACACACATACACATAAAATAAATAAATCTTCAAAAACTTAAAATAAGTAAAGAAAAAAATGACAGCATTTCAGGACCAAGAAGCCAGGCGAAAGAGTTTGGGGCACGGTGGTGGAGTGATTACCCAAGCATACAGGAGACCACAGAGTTGCACAGCACTTCAAAAATAACCAATGAGCCGGGCAGTGGTGGCACACACCTTTAATCTCAGCACTCTAGAGGCAGAGGAAGGTGGATCTCTGTGAGTTTGAGGCTAGCCTGGTCTACAGAGTGAGTTCCAGGACAGCCAGGGCTACACAGAGAAACCCTGTCTCAAAAACCAAAAGAACAACAAAATAAACCTCAGTGAAACATGCACTGTAAACCAGTGTAGGCTTTGGAGGCTGACATTGGCTGCATGTCTTCAATGACAGTCAGTAACCTGATTTTTTTTTTAAATGGTAGGTCTCAAGTATCCCAGGCTATATGTAGCTGAGGCTGATCTTGAACTTCTGATCCTCCTGCCTCTACCTCTTGAGTGCCGTGAATACAGTTGTGCACCACCATGCTTAGCTTCCTGGCTCTTTATTTAGCTGGAATATTGTCATCTTAAATTTTATTTGGTTTTATTTATTTTATGAGTATGAGTGTTCTGTGTACATGTACGTCTGTGTACCTCATGCACACTTGGTGCTCTCGGAGGTCAGAAGGGGACATTGGATCTCCTGAAGTTATACATGGTTATGAGCAGTCATATGGGACCTGGGAATCAAACCCAGGACCTCTGCAAGAACAAATGCTCTTAACTGAGGAACCATCTCTCCAACACTTATTCTTTGAGACAGGGTTTTTTACTCTGTAGCCCAGGCTGGCTTTGAACTCTTGGTAATCCTCCTGCCTTAGCTGCCTAAGTGCTGAGATTACATGTGTCCAGTGTCATACTCAGCTACCACTGTCTTCTATAGCTGTTATTTGTTTCTGTGGAGCCCTGAGGTAGCATCATTTATGTGTCCTGTAGTATCTGTTACTCGTTGCCTATGGCAGACTTGTCCTCTGCTTCGCGTTCCCTTCTGTGAAATGCTGGCACCAATTTCCTGCCTTATACAGAGTTCTTCAGTCACTGCTCAGAAACAAAAGTGCTGAGATTTTAAACATGCACATTTTAAAGGATTTTAGCAAATATTCCAGAACTCAGAGCTACCACAAGCACTTGCTGTCAAGGGCCGGCAGCCCTCCCTGCCAAAGCTGTGAGCCATTGATCCTCTTTGAAATTACAACTCCAAAGGCACAAAGGAAGATGTCATTACAATCTGCTCTTCAATTACTTGGTAACTAATGAATTGGTGAGTTTTTTCATGCATGAGCCCAGACTTATATCCTGAAATTCCATTTACGGTTTAGCTTTGCTGCGTGGCCGTGGCCATTTTTATTGTTCTGTAGTACTTTTATCTATTTGAAAGTCTTTTTTTTTTTTTTTTTTTTTTTTTGAGACAGGGTTTCTCTGTGTAACCCTGGCTGTTCTGGAATTCTCTCTGTAGATCAGGCTTACCTCAAACTCAGAGATCTGGCTGCCTCTGCCTCCTGAGTATTGGGGTTAAAGGCACCCATATACCCTGCTGTTCGAAGAATCTTAATCTGTTGAGTATCTTGAATTTGTTTTTTCAGGGAAGGGATATGGGGAGGCCTGTGGAATCCAGGCAAGTGCTACATCATTGAGAAATACTTTTCTTAATTAGCTGGGCATGGCGGTGCACATCTCTAATCCCAACATTTAGAAGGCAGAGGCAGGTAGATCTCTAAGTTCAAGGCTAGCCAGGGTTACATAGGGAGACTGTCTCAAACAATGACAAAAAAGTTGAATACATTTATTTAGTTTGAGGGGATCTGGGGAACACATGCCTCACTGTGAATGCAGACATCCTGCAGGAGGCAGGTCTTTCCTTCTCCATGTGGTTCTCGGTCCCAATCAGGCAGTTAGGCAGCAGTGATGGCTTTTACCCTCTGAGCCGCCTCTCACTGACCCCGGAAACACTTTCCCTAAGCTGTTCTGTGTCTTTTCGTTAGTGGTGGCTTTTGACGTCCAGGGCATTTTGAGGTTAAGTAATCATTTGGAAGACAGACAGACAGGTGTGTGGTGGTATGAGCATTGGGAGGGGGGGCCAGGAGGATCGATGGTCAGCTATGCAGTGAGTTTGAGGCCAGTCTGGGCTACAGGAGACACTGTCTCTAAAGGTAAAGGAAAACCTGGGCTAATAGCTATAGTTGAGGGCTTAGTTAGTTCAGGAAGCTTTCAGCCCTGGGTTGTACCCCACTATGGAAGGAAAACAAGCAAAACTTACAGGTGTCCTAACAGGGTCATGCTGCCCCTGACCGACTACAGTGTGGTTTTAAACACCAGGTGTCTTCCTCTCTGCCCTTCCTGACAAGTGGGAATTTTGAATTCTGTGACCCACACCTCCCTATCTCCTACCAACCCCTACCTCTGCCTTGGCAACTGTCTTTTCTCTACTTCTAGGGGTTGGGTTGTTCCAGAATGTTCTAGGCCTTTGATGCGACTTTGTGTGCTTTCCCGGGTTTGGTTTCATAACCTAAAAGGGTTTGAGGGCCCAGAACCACGGAGGCACAGTAGTAGGGACAGCTCTTCAGAAGTCCAATTTGTCAGCCACTGAACCACAGAGCCAGCTGAAAGGAGACCCCTTCGCAGGGTGAATAAGTGGCCCTGGGGCTGCAAACCTGGTTTGGGAGTACAAGGGTCACAGGCTGGTTTTCATTTTGATTCAAATCTTCCAGCAGTTACATGGCACCAACAGAGTGTTCGGAAGTCTGATTCATGGATACAACTCCATGACAGGGCCTTATTACCTCCTTTAGCGTTTTTTTTTTTTCCTCAGCATGGAGACATGATGCAGCCCCACCCTTGCCACCCCTAGCATCAGTCCTCATAACCTTTGACCTTAGCTAAGGCCTTGAAGACCACCCTCCACCCCCACCCCCAGTGGAGCTCTCCTTCTAGATGGACAGAGTTAGGAAACCTCAAGAGGAGAGAAAGATTTGACCACACCAACACAAAGATCCCTGCAAGCCAAGAGAAATTCCAAGGGAAGGAAAACCCCAAGAAGAAGCAGGAAATGTTTCCAACTGTCAGTCTCTCACTGAGTCTCCCATGCAGCAAGTGGACAGAGGGATTCTAGCCAGGAAGGGGTGCTAAGGAGTGAAGAGACCTGGCATCTCCCTGTGAGGCTGTGTGGGAGAGTGAGCGGATGACTGCAGGAGTGACCTCGGGGAGACCACATCTCAGGTGCCTGTGTGCATCTTCGTTTGGATCTCAGCTCTGTTCAAGTGAGGAGGGGTCAGGATGCAGACCAGAGCCTCTAAACTCAGCCCAGGATGCGCCTGCAGTTACTTCCTGCTGCCTCTCGCCAAGGATGTCAGGCGGTGAGTCAGAGCCCAGGTATTTTGGCCCTGCCGCTGTTTTGACAGTAAGGGTGATTAAACAGGCCTTTTATTTGTTTTATTCTCTCCCCTGACACCCACACTGCCAGAAGAGTTTTTTCCTAGGTCTTGACAAAAAGAGACCCGAGGAGACAGAAAGTGACCATGGGAAGCAAGTGAGAGCACCCTCGGTGGGTAGAGGGCTTCCCTGCCTGGTGCGACAGAACGTCAGCTGTGCAGCCCCTGAAGTCTAGGACTTGAAGAAAACTTCAGAGAAGCTGAGTTGTGTAACAGTATGAAAGACTGAGTTAGGCACTAAATGGGACTTCCTGCTCAGAGAGAGACCTTTCACTGAATAGGAGGCATTGTTGGAAGGAAGTCTCTTGCTATAGGGTGAGACCTTTCACCTTGAGGTCTGAAGAGCAGCCGTGATGACGAAGCAAAGCAGGAAAGTTGGAAAACAGAGGCAGGAGCCTGGGACACATTTACCAAGGCATCCACGAATCAACCACTCTGTTCTGAGCTTGACACTGTTGGAAAGAGCAAGGCAGATGACAGCAGGCCAGCCTGGAGGGGTGAAGACAGGAAGTAGAGATGTGGGCCTGACCTCTGGTGGCCAGAGAGACTCTGATAGAGCATCATGTGAGACACTGATTCAGTCTGGCTCACACAGAGCCAGATGCAACCCTTGCCTGGCTCCCTGGTTCCCAGAATACATCCCGTCACTGTGACTTGTAGGGAAAGGAGTCATTGGCTAAGTATCCAAGGGTGACAGGATTGTCTTGATCTCAAGGCCTATCCTCAGGCCTGGCTCAGTGAGTTTCTGTTCTTCCCTGAGCTTGACATTCAGACTTTCTTGCTGCTGGTCTTGCTGAAGGCCCACTTTCACATCCATGATGGAGGCCCAGTCTTTGTGGGGAAATAAAACTATTCCAACTTGAGTCCTGGGCCTGACTTCAGGATCAGAAATCTACTTCTTCATTATTTCAGAAGCTAGTGGGATGGTTAGGCAGGACACCCTGAGCCCCAGGCCCTGAGAGGGGAGGGAATAGCCTCAGGGGAGCTATTAGTGAAGGAAGCCCCAGCTGGCCAGCCCAGATATGAAGACATTGGCTGCACATAATGTCCTCTTTGGTCACCGCCTCAGGTTCTTGTTCTGCCCTAGCTGCCAGCACTTAGTCTCTGAGATGTTGGCAACCAGCACTCCCAAGTCTTCCTGACTTCAGGCCTTATTTTCCCCCCTGCCTGAGCCTTGGGAATGCTCTAGGTGTCCTTCAGTAGGAATGGGGATTGCTGGGCAGAGGAGATAACTATCCCTGTTACCCAGGTTGGGGAGTGTGGCCTGTGGCAGTTGACAGGTCACCAGGGACTGTGGCACTGTCCAACAGCTCCAGTGCTGTCAGTGTCTGGGAGTGTGGCTAGAATTTGTGAAGCTTTTGCACCACGGATAGTTTGTGAGATTACAAGATGGGGAGCAAGCGCGGGTTTGTTTTACTAGTCGGGTGTTATTCCAAGTTCATGCTAGCAGTAAATGCATTACTTCTCAGACTTGGGTGTTATTTACAACGGTGCTAAAATCAGCAACAAAAACAACAGAAGAGGAGGAAGAAGGTAGAGGAGGAGGGGTAGGGTTGAACATGATTGTATACACCTGTAATCTCGGCACTGTCAAGGCAAAGGCAGGTAGATCTTTGTGAGTTCAAGGCCACCCAGATACACCCAGTGGCTTCTATTTTGAATTCCTTCCTCCCACCTAGTATCCCAATGCCATGAGACTCTGGGCACCTGTGTGGTTAATGGTGTTTAAAAGATAAACCCCAGTTTTCTTCCCTGCAAAGTGGTGTTGAGAAGATCACCGACTTCCGAGGGGACTCAGTGTGGCATCTGACACACCGGGCTGTGAACAACCTGTACTGTTTTCCACAAGGGCAGTGAAACCTCAGAGAAGGGGTAAATGAGTTCGGTGGGGACTGTCGTGGGGTGTGGTCTCCTAGGTCTCAGAGCGATGATGTGTGGTCCTGAAGGAGACACACAGAGAACTCAGCTCCTCTGGGGATAATACAGGGTGATGGAGGTGGAGTCACTATGCCCCTTTCTTTGGCCCAGCTGATCATTGACCCCAATGTCCATCCAACCCAAGCCTGGACTCCCTCCCACACACAGAGCTCTCTGGGGCTGTGCTCCAGAGAGTTAATCTATGCTGTTTATCTTTTAAACACCATTAACCACAAATTAGATGATTCGTCCATGGCAATAAATTAATAGATTCCATTAGTAAACAGTCAATTACAAGATGATTACTTTTCTGCCCAAGCCTCGAGCTTTTTGTGACTGGTGCCGGCAGCTTCTTCTCACCCAACTCCCCTTGCCAGGTTTCTGGTTCGTGGGTCTGCATTTGCACCCCCCTGCACCCGGGAGCTGGGCATGGGATGGAGGCAGTCTCAGGACCAGGCTGTGAGCAGTGAGCAGGCAGGCCTCTTGCAGAGAAGAAACAAAACCAATGGTTTTTATTTCCAGCAAAGACCAGTCCAGTCGAGTGGCTGCCCTTCACCCCTGCACAGATCATGAATACACACTGTGTGTTCTTCAGTGTTTTATTACTTCTCAGAGCGCATCATGGCCAAACCCCAATGCTCTTTTCTATGTCCATCCATCTATACACCCTTCCTTCCTTCCTTCCTTCCTTCCTTCCTTCCTTCCTTCCTTCCTTCCTCCCTCCCTCCCTCCCTCCCTCCCTTCCTTCCTTCCTTCCTTCCTTCCTTCCTTCCTTCCATACACCCCTGCTTCCTTCCATTCATTAACACATCCACCCATTCACCCAATCTTCCCATCTACCCACCCATCCACCCACCCACCCATCCACTCATCTACCCATCCTTGCATCCTCCTGTTCTGTCTACCCATCAGTCCACCAATGCATCCACTCACCTTTACATCTATCCTTTCATCCGTCCATTTACTCTTTTTTCTATCTATTCACTTTTCTTTCCATCCATTAACCCACCCACCCATCCATCCATCCATCCACCAACCTACCCACCCACCCATTCTCCTGTTCTATCAACCCATTCTTCTGTCCTTCCATCTACCAATGCATGCACTCATCTTTACGTCCATCCATTCATTCATCTGCCTACTCTTTTTTCCATCTATTCACTTTTCTGCCCATCCATCCATCCATCCATCCATCCATCCATCCATCCATCCATTATCCACCTATCTATGAAGCACTTACTGAGTGAGCATTTATTAAGTACCAGGTACTTTGTTGCTTATTGGAGTACAATGTCCTACACGGAGGGCTGCTTTGGATACCTGGTGGGGCTCAGGTGCTGGTACTTGGGGTGGATGTTGGTTGTTTTGGAGGCACAGACTCTATCTCCCTTTGCTTACAGAATCTCAAGCAAGATTACATCCAGGAACCCCCCCTCTCACCACAGCACAAGAACTTTCTAACCCACAGCGGTCTCTGCACTGTCACTGGGGCTATGCATCTGTGTTGGGGCAGTGGCTCTCTTCCTCCATGCTCTGAGAATGGTTCCCACCATGGCCACCCCCTATCCTCCACAAAGCCCTGTGCTTTAGCCAACCAAGACCCTCCGTGAACACAGTGATTGGTGAGACCCTAGAGACAGGACAGAGATGAGACAGAGACAAGGCTTTGGCATATGACACCTTGGCTGTAGCATCCTGACCACCTGTAACTCCCTTGCAATCATGGATCTATTGCCATATCTAAGGTCTTCATCTGTCCATGGGGCAGCTATGGAGGTGAGCGGGGTGCCCACAGGAGTCAGAACCTCTGGAGCCCAGTAGGGCACACAGAGGCTTGGGCCCACTGTGAGAGCAGGCTGGAGAGCCCTGCTGCTTTAGTCGGCCACTAGGTCAGGACCAGGTCAAGTCCCTGGCACCTGCTGCACGGGTGTCTGTGTACCTCAGCTGTTCTGGGAAGCAGATGCCAAGGCAGAAGAGCATGCAGAGTCCCAGCGAGAAAATGGAAGCACAGGCAGCAGGGATAGTGAGCAGGTGAGCAGAGGAGCCTTCAGATACAGATGCAGGTCTGATATCTGGAAATATGGAGAAGGGAGAGGAGGAGAAGGATGGCAAGAGAAGAGAGGGAAAAGGCGGCTCTGAGGAAGTCTCAGGCTGCAGATGCAGAGCTCCAGGGTAGAGGGGCTTCTAGGAATAGAAGCAGTTGAATTCCAGAACATTCCCTGCTGTACTCACGGGCCAGGAGCACCTGGACACAGCACAGCCTCATGGGTCAACATTGCTACAGCTCGTAAGGGAGCAACCTCTGGGGCTGTGTGTTACCTTCTTTCCTGGCCCCGGACGCTCTCAGAAGACACACCCAAGGCCACATATCAAGTTAGATTTCCCTCTCCATAAATGTCTGCTGTTGGGAACAGAGATGTATGATCACCCTGGGTGAGTTTGACCAACATGCATGGGGGGGGGGGGCCTAATGCATCCCCAAACCGAGTGCTGGGCATCCGGTGTTGCGGAGGAGCACACCCTATGCGCTTGCTGTCCATGTACCTAGCTGATGGTAACAGGAAGGGCTTTCATAATTCAAAGCCGTTTTGGTGCCAGCTGTGAGTAAAACCATCCATGTGCGTGAGGCGTTCTTTCACAGGGGCGAGCACAGAGTCTGTTTGATAGTAAAGAGTCAATCCAGAAAAGAACACTTCTTTTTCTTTTCCTGGCACATTCCACACTGGGGGAAGAGATGTCTGTGTCTTTGCTGGTGTTCTGGCCTGTTGCCTGTCCTGGGCTTGAGTGACCAGTACCTCTGTGCATACCCTCGGGACACACCTGGAGGTCCTTTACGTCACAGACAGCACTGAGACTGAAGGGTGTCCTATGTGTCATTTCCTCCCTGGGTTTTACTTAAGGCCTTTCCTCCCTCTATCCCTTAAAATCTCTGCCTCTTCCTTCCTCTTTTTTTCCTTCCTTCCTTTCTTCCTTCTTTCCCTCTTTCCTTCCAGAGATGGGACTCGGGACTCCATGCATACTAGGCAAGTGCCCTGTCACTGCGTGGATTGATCCCCAGCTCTCTTTTTTAATTTTTGCTTTTGTTGTTCTTTGCTTCTCTGAGACAGGGTCTCACTATGTAGCCATAGCTGTCCTGAGGCTCACTACATACATCAGGTTGGCCCAAACTCACAGAGATCCTCCTGCCTCTGTCTCCTGAGTCCTGGGATTAAAGATGTGCATCACCATGCTTGGCTTACTTTGTTGCCCAGGATGGCTTTGAATTCACTCTGTAATCAGTCAGCTTTGGGGTTTACGATCCTTCTGCCTCGGCCTTTGGAGTAGCTGAGATGGCATGCCTGACCCTCAAGGCCCAGGCATTAGAGATTCCTGCCACCTACAACTCCCCTCTCAGGGGAAAGACTGCTGTGGGTCTCAGAGAGATGAACTCAAAAAAAGAAAAAAAATTAAAAGATGGGTCCAGTTCATCTGTAAGTGCCCTTTATTTTTCCAGAGGGAAAGTAAAACATACCTTGCTAATGATGTTTCCTGAAAAAAGAAGGAAAAAGAATCCCTGAGTAAAACCAACAGACAGGCGTTGGCACAACAGCTCACGCTGTACCTTAATCCTCTTGCCTTCCTCTTTTGAGAGAGTGAGTTGGGAGAGGATTGCCTGACCGTGCATTCTCCAAACAGCTCATCAGAGAGTCCACCAGTAGAAGTTTCCCCCTCAGTGCGTGGCACAGGATATAATGTTTGAGTGTGACTTTTCAATGGACAGGAGGATGGAGATGTTTGTTTACAGAAGAAGGAGTGGGCCAGGTTGCTGAGTCCCTGACAAGGAAGATCCACCGCAGAGGAAGGATTCCGTGTTCCCATGCATCTTTGCGGGGCTGGGGCTAGGGCTGGACTCCATCAGTGTGAGTGGGGCTTGTGATGTCCACGGCCACCAACATTTGCCCTGGTGAGACTCCCTCCAGTGGAGGACCCTGCCTGGAGTTTCGAGTGGAGAGCTGACCACACCAGTTAGCAGGCAAGGGGACATCAGAACCGTCCACCCTCCTGCTTAGCGTGAGGTGGACTGGGCTTCATCAGCTCTTACGGAGCTCAGAGGAAGAGAGGACCGAATTAAGCAGCTGTACAGAGTAGGGGCGGCAGCTGCCAATGGAGGGGACTGGGAGAGAGAGCTCCCAGGAGGACCTGGCAAGTAGCTTTCCAAAGGGACATCTCAAAGCATGCCCTGGGGAGAGGGTGCCTGACTCCCGGGCTCCCCAACCTGGACAGGCCCTTGAGAGGTACCAGCCTGGGCAGCTTCCTTACATTGACCTCCAGGATAGATGTTTTTTAAATTAAAAATCATTTATTAGTGAAAACCTAACTAGGGTATCAAAATCATATTTTCACTATATTTTTCAGATAGAAATGCCCGTCATGCTAGTGGAGCTTCATCTGTTGCTAAGCAGCAAGTACACATCAGTGTTTGTCTATCATGCATGTGTGTGCACATAAGTACACACCTGTCTGCTTTTAAAATTTTTATTAGTTTATGTGTATTTCATGTGTTTTGCCTGCATGTGTGTCTGTGCATCATTTGTGTACCAGGTGCCCTCTGAGTCCAGGAGGACATTGGTTCCCCTGGACCTGGAGTTACGGGTGCTTGGAAGCTGTTATGTGGGTGCTGGGAGCTGAACCTGGGTCCTTTGTGAGAGCAACAAGTGCTCTTAACTGCTGAGACATCTCATCAGCCCCATTTATATTTCTTTTTGAATAATTTTTATTTATTCTTTTACAGTGATATATATATATATATATATATATATATATATATATATATATATATATATAAACAATAAGTTTTGATTACTCAAATCCTCCCACTCCCCTAGACTCCCCAATATTTCTCCTTTTCATATATTCTTTCTTATAACCCACCAAGTCTAGGTGGTGGTGCCCAGACATGCCTGGGTTCTGGGGCCATCCACTGGCCCATGGGTAATTGACTAGTGGCCTCATCCCAAAGAACACACTTCTGTCCCTACCCACAGCCATTACCTGCCAGCAGCTCCACAGCTTGGGGTGGAGCCTCATGAACCCCCCTCCCCCACACTGGGCTGTTGACTGGTTTGATCTGGTGTAGGCAACCACAGCTGCTGTGAGTGAGTGCCAGGGCCATGCCAAGTCCAGAAGCCAGCGTTTGCCAGCAATCCCCCATCCTCTGGCTCTTACATCCTTCCCTGCCCCTTTTCTGTTACTATTCCCCCGAGTCTTTGGGCAGACTTGATGTCCCACTAGGGCTGAGTGAGCACTCACAGTCATTTATTTACAGCATTGGAAGTCTCTGCCTTGAGTGCTGCCCACTGTAAAATAAAGTTTCTCCAACCAAGATTGAGAGCAGCTCTGCCTATGGGCATACACATAAACAGAATGCAGTTTGACGACATGTCTATTTAGCAAAATAACCATAGTAGGTTTCCCCGTCTAGGGCCTATGATGTCCCCAGCCATGGGATTTTAACCAAGTTTACAGTCCCAGGCTTGAATTCCTGCCTGTGGAGTGGGCCTCCAATCCAGTCAGAAAGTGTTTGGCTACCCCCATAACCATCATGCCTCCATTGCACCAGCTGGCACATCTTGCCAGACAGGTTAGTATTTTAGTATGCAGGGTCCACTCTGGATAAATTTATTGATGGATTTTCTTCACCTGTGTGCTGCATAGGACCTTTCTACACTAAGAAAGCTGGCCATGCTGGGGGGAGTGTGGTGTTCCAGGTTTTCAGCAGTAGGGTCTTATCATATAATTATGTGAGTGAGCTGTTTCTATTTCATGTGCACACGTATTCTTGCATGGGCATGCACACACAGAGGGGGAGGATGGCAGGTACCCTGCTGTATCACAATCTGCCTCCTCCCTTGAGACAGGGTCTTCCAGACAGCTCCCCTCTGGAGCTAGAGGCGGGCAGCTAGCAAGCCCCAACAATTCTCCTGTCTCTGTCCCCCACAGTACTAGAGTTACAAGTGTGTGATTGCCACGTGTCACTTTTTATGAGTGCTGGGATTTGAACTAGGATCCCTGTGCTTGCCCTGCAGTTACCTCTATTCACTGAGCCATCACCCCAGGTCCTATATTTCTCAAAATAATCTGGACAAGCCCCAGGAAACTAACATCCTCACTCTGCAGACCAGAAAACCAATGCCACAATGGATAATTCTGTCACGCCACACTCATTGTCCCCATTGTGGATTTTCATGCCCAGAACCACCACATTCAGCATCCTTGTCCCTCCCTGAAGGTACATACTGGTCCTGCAGCTGCTCTGAAGGCCTGTGGTATCACCTCTCATTCCCTTCCATCAGGGCTCGGAGCCTGGTTTAGCTTATTAAGCTCAGCTCCTCTGTCTGAAAGAAGGGTCCCAGTCCCCTCTAGGAAGCCTTTCTTGTCCATTCAGGCAAGACATCAGTGATCAGGGCAGTCAGACTTACACCACATCTCACCTCCATGTTGTTGTCCTCAGCTGATGACTAACAGGTAACTCCACACAACCTCAGGAGAGATACCCAGGGCAGAGAGAAGCCCTGCCCCTCCATGTGGGCTCCACAGCTTTGTCTTCCTGGAGCCTGCCTGAGTTTCTGCTCATTCAGTCCCTGCCCACAGGACAAAAGGCTGTACTGCCCCTTCTCCTCTGGGGTTACAAAATGCCTGGGTCCTACCCCAGACCTGTCCCAGAAGCCAGATTATACCGCAGACACATGCACACCACCCCGGGCACTTTCATTGCTTAACCACTGTGCAGTCATCTTCTGTGGCTCACAGGTGATGCCAGCTCTTCATTTAGTCTCGAGAGTGGTGAGTGCCACAGGACAGGCACCCTCCCGCCCCTGCCCCAGGCTGGCTCCTTCACAACCATCTCCGGGCTTAACTGTCCTTCCCTGTGGAAGGCCTTGTCTTCCTCCACAAGCCCTGTTCCCCCTGATGAATGCAGAAGTCAATTTTTATCCCTTTCTTTTTTCCTCCCAGCAGACTAGCTGCTGCCTGAGGGGAGAGCTCAGTCTCCTCTCTCTGTACCCCAGAGTCCACAGCATCAGGTGTATGTGCGGAGGTGGGGGTGGAGTGGGGTGCTGGGTGGGCTGGGGGTGTCTGGAACAGGACCGACTGAGTCTTGGTCTGCAGGCAGCATCACCAGACATAAGATCAGACAGTCTTCAGTGGCTCCGGCCTCAGCCTCCTGATGCAGAGACCTGCTAGCCAGGCTTGCTGCCTCAGCTCCAGCCTCGCTGACGGCGAGCTCAGTAGATGGTGTTTCCTTCCACTGAGTTTTGAGTTAATGTATCCTCAGCTCTCATCATTGTTGCTTGTCCGTCAAACTCATTCTCTGCCAGCATCAGTTTGGAGGTAGGCTTGTGATCCAGACTATGACAATTCTGAGTGCACCTACTGAAGAGAGCTGTGGGAAAGCAAAAAAAAAAAAAAAAAAAAAGTCAAGAATATACAGTGTCTGCAGCAGGCAGATAACACCAGGTCAATGACAGCATCTCGTGCTGCTAAAGGTGATGGCTCAAATGCTAATGGTGGACACCAAGTTTGATGGACATACATACCAGTGGAGTTCTTAGTTGTTATGTCCCAGGGCAAGAGATTAGACTGAGACACGTGAACAGCAATGGAAACAGGACAGTTAGCAAGAGACTGTATCTGCACAAAGTGGGAGCCGGTTGGAGCACAGGAAAAAAAAAAAAAAAAGCTCAGAAGCTCCCACAGCAGATGAGGGTTTATGTCATGCTGCCTGGGTTTGGGAGTCATTTGCATAGTGTGTGTGTTTTAGGGTTTCCATTGCTGTGAAGAGACACCATGACTGTAAGCATGGCAGCTCAGATGGGAAGGTATCCTGGCAGCTGGAAGCCAAGAAATACCAGAGTCACACCACACAACAAACCTCACACAAGAGATTTACTGGGAGGGAAAAAAACAGGAGGGTGGCTGCCTCTGCTCGAGCAAGAAACAGCAGCAAACTGAACAGGATCGAGGACTTATAGAGAGCTTCTTGGGAAGGGGGTGGAACTTTTCAGGGTGGAGATTGGTGGGATTTCATGTCTAGAGACTGGGCTTTTTGCTCTGCAGGGTGGGGTCAGGGTCCAGCAGTTAGGGCAGTTAGAGGATTCTGTGGGTTGAACCTGGCAGTTAGAGGTCCTCGAGAGAGGGGCTTGAGGGGCTTACAATGCCCAGGAAAACTCTTACAAAGGAAAACATTTAATGGGGCTGGTTTACATTTTCAGAGGTTTAGTTCATTATCAACATGGCAGGAAACATGGTGGCATGCAGGCAGGCATGGTGCTGGGAGCCCTACATCTTTGATGGGCAGGCAACAGGAAGTGAACTGAGGCACTGAGCATGGCTGGAGCATACATGAGACCTCAAAGCTCACCTCCTCAGTGACACACTTCCTCCAACAAGACCACACCTCCTAATAGTGCCACTCCCTTTGGGGGCCATTTTCTTTCAGACCATCACAGTGGGCTTTCCCATGAATGCCCTTTCGTTACGTGTCCTTACACACAGCTTCATATACTTCAGCCTCATGAGCACCTGAGGTCTCCACCAGGAATTGGGCTTTAGTGTTGAAATGAGCCACAGGGCTGGGAGATGGCTCAATGGTTAGAGCACTTGTTGTTCTTGCAGGGCACCCAGGTTTTGCTCTCGGAACCCAATAGTGATTCATAACCATCCGTAACTCCTAGTTCGAGGGGATTCAACACCCTCTTCTGGCCTCCAGGGACACCAGCCAGATGTAGTGGATATTCACACAGGCGAAAGGACTCATGCTAGCTGGATGTGGCAGTACATGTTTCTCTCCTGTTTTTGCTTTGCTGTGCTCTTTGAGATAGGGTTTCTCTGTGTAACAGCTCTGCCTATCCTGGAACTTGTTTTGTAGACCAGGCTGGGCTTGAACTCACAGAGATCCTCCTGCCTCGGTCTCCCAAGTGCTGGGTGGGATTCATGGCATGCACCACCACCTCCCACCTATTTTTTTTTAATTTATTTATTTTGAAACAGGGTTTATCTTAGCTTAGGTTGTCCTGGAACTTATTATGTAGACCAGGCTGGCCTTAAACACAGAAATCCACCTGCCTCTGCCTCAAATGCTGGGATTAAAACCAAGCACCATCTGGGCAGTGGTGACACACACCTTGAATCCCAGCACTTGGGAGGCAAAGGCAGGTGGATCTCTGTGAGTTCAAGGCCAGCCTGGTCTACAAAGTGAGTTCCAGGACACCCAGGGCTGCTACAACAGAGAAACTCTGTCTTGAAAAACAAACTAAGAAAAAACAAAACAAAACAAACAAATAAAAAACAAAGCAAGGTCACCCACAGGCACTCTGGAGCATCTCTGTCCATGCCTATGACTCCAGCTGGTTTTACTTGGCCTGGCCAGTGGTAAGGAGGTGAGTGGGTGAAGGGGGTAGTCGGATTAGGGAGCTGTATCTCTCTTCTTTGCCAACTGGTTTCTTTCATATTCTAATCAGTCTGCCTCTGCCAATGTTCTCCCAGGCCTCACACTGGGCCCCACTCTCCTGCCTCACCAAGATAAGCAGGGCAAGAGGGAACCTCACATTAATGGGCCACTGATGGTCCAGCCTCAAACCCTTCTTCTGGGGAAACACTTGACCTTCTGATCATATAAGACACCTGGAGTCCTGCTTATGGAGGAGTAATATTTTCCTGCCTCTACTTCCTACCTCCCTCTGCCCCCAAGCCCCATCCTGTTTTTTAAAAAATATTTATGATTTGTGTGCATGGCTATGTGCCTATGTGAGTTTATGTGCACTCTGTGTGCGTAAGGATCAGCAAGAACACAGAATGTCAGGCATCCTGGAAGCAGAGCTGCAGGTGGTTGTGTGCCACTGGAAGTGGGTGCTGGAAACAGAACTCGGGTCCTCTGCACAAGCAGTAAACACTCTTAACTACTGAGCCGACTCTCTCCCAATCCCATGCCCCCACTCCATCCCTCTGTATATTTTGAGATGTGACCTGTCACTGAACCTAGAGCTCACTCATTAGGCTAGGCTGGCATTCTCATGGATCCTCCTGTCTCCACCCTGAAACACACTACCACACTGGGTCCTTAGGGTCTGAATTCAGGTCCTGGGGTTTGGGAAGAAGTTCACCCAAGGCCAACTGCCCAGCCCTTGTTTATTTATTATCTGTTTCTGTGTTGGTGGTCATTTGGGCTATTTGCAGAGTAATCCTTCTGAGCACGTGCTCCTACTTTATCTTCCAAAAGGCAATGTGACCTGTCCCAGCCTGTCCCTCCCAACCCAGTAATATCTCTTGGAAGGCAGACAGATGGAGGAAGGAGGCAGTCGTTCTAGAACAGAGGTAATGAGGAAGGAGAGCATGGTGGAATGGTTCCTGCAAAGGTGGCTCATTTGGAAGAGAAAAGCCCCCATCAGGTCTGGCCAAGGAATGGCCATTGTCAGCAGCAGGGCGGAGAGCCTTCCGAGCACTGGTGGAACTAAACAAAAAAGCAGGCCTTTGTTATGACTTTCCCAGAATGCACCATTTCTGGAACCAGAGGCTGGGGAGGGTGGGACAGACCTCAGAGCATGAAATTACATTACTGGAAATGGTTGTGTTTTGGTTGGGGCCTGGAGAGGGGTGGTGGAGCAACAAGCTGGGCCTGCTGCAGTGGAGAGAAGGCACAGGATGCTGCACTGTAGGACCCCAGCACTGAGATGTAGGAAAGCAGGCTCTGGCCACGTCAGATGCGTCCAACTGGTGTGCTTTTTAAAAGCACTATGTGTAGACCCTGAACAACAGCTGTGGCAGGACCAGCAGAGGCAGGTCAGAGGTCACAAAGTTGTGACCCTACTGTCCATAGCTGCTTGGTTTTGTGTGAGGCCCAATCATTCTTGTTTCAGAATCTTCTGCAGCTCAAGATGACTCTTGAGGTAGATGTCTCCAGTTTCTCCACTCAGTGTCTCTGAAGGACTCTGTTGAGACTGCCTGGGTTCTCATCTCTTCCATGCTCTTTGCACTCCCTGTGCTCCAGGGGGCCATTGCTGCCCCCTCCCAGCAAATGGAGCCCCCAACACAGCTTCCACACACTCTGCCTTCTCTCTCTCTGCAGGCCAGCACCCTGTGTCCTGTTTGCTTCAGAGTGGTTACCATCATGCTCCTTCTGACTCTTGAGATTTTCTGGTGTGTGTATGTGTGTGTGTGTGTGTGTGTGTGTGTCTTAATTATGCCTAGGGAATCTTCAGAAGTGGGTCTGCTGGAGAAAGTCAGACTTCAAAGTGACAGTATCACCCAACTTTCCTCCTTGTAAGTTGGTTTTCTCAGGTATTTGTTGCAGTAACGGAAAAATGACATGTAGGGGTAGAGTCTACTCTAAAGTAAGGTTTGGAGAATGGGGGCAGGGACAGGGCATGTGTGTGTCATCCTGGTAAAGCAAGAGATACAGGAGGATCAGGAGTTCAAAACCAGCCTGGCTTTAGGAGGCCCTGTCTCAGAAACAACAAAACCAAAGAACAGTAGTGAAAACAGAGTCAGTGAATTAGGCAACGAGATGAACTGGGGGTGGGGCAGGGAGGGAACATAAAAACCTAAAAAACAAAAGTGACAAACAGGAAAGTAAGGCAAAACAGAGGTCTTTAGCTCAGAGACAAGATCTGGGCTCCAGGTTTGCTTAGCCGTTCTCAAACCGCCCTCTGCTGCCATATTGAATGTCTGCTTCCAAATAAATGTCCAAAGAAAGCACATTGTTTGCCTCAATGCCAAGATCCAGACTGTAACACTAGACTAGAATCTGGCAAACAGTTGCCATTGGAGTAATGACGAAGGACAGAGGTATGTGTGTCTTCAGACATCTCAATGTGAGTTTCAATGAAAAGGATTGGGGAACTCCACATGAATATAATCCTGCAAAGAAGAGATCCTTATTCCATTTTACTCATGAAGAAACTGAGGTTCAGGAAATCAGAAACCTGCTTTGGGGCCAGGTATGTTGTAGCTTATACTTATAACACCCAAACTCTGAAGGCTGAAGCAGGATGCTTGCTTCAAGTTCAAGGCCAGACGGGGCTACATTATAAGACTTTGTTTTATATATATATGTAATTATCTTGGCAACAGAACAAGGAGAGCAAGTCTGGTCCTTTGTTGATGATAATACTTGTGGAGAATCAGTTGGGAAGAAGAACACAGGAAACAATGGAGTGCACATTTTTTATCAGATCTATATATACATATATAAAATTTAAAAAGCAGCTGGACACTCACCTTTAATCCAAGCACTCAAAAGGCAGAGGCAGGTAGATCTCTGTGAGTTTGAGGCCAACCTGGTCAACACAGAGAGTTCCAGGACAGCCAGAGCTATTACACAGAGAAACTTCGTCTTGAAAAGACAAAAAAAAAAAAAAAAAAAAAAAAAAAAAAAGCAGCAGTAGTATGGGGCACGATGGCACACGCCTTTAATCCAGGATAGCCAGGGCTACACAGAGAAACCTTGTCTCAAAAACAAACAAACAGACAAACAAAACAAAACAAAAAACCAAAGCCAAAAGCTCAGAACTGCCTTATGAAGAGCTAGAACCAGCTGGATCTAGCCCCAGATCTGTGTTCCTAACCCGCCCCCCAAAAATAAGGTTTCTCTGTATAGCTTTAGCTGTCTTGGAACTTGCTCTGTAGATCATGCTGGCCTTGAACTCACGGAGATCTGTTTGCCTCTGCCTCTCAAGTGCTGGGATTAAAGATGTACACCACTACTGCCTGGTCCTAACATTTCTTTTTAAAGAAAGGAGATTTATTTGTATGCATTATTTATCCTATGTGTATGAGTACTCTATCTGCATGTACACCTGCATGTCAGAAGAGGGCATCAGATCCCACTGTAGATGGTTGTGAGCCACCATGTGGTTGCTGGGAATTGAACTCAGGGCGTCTAGAAGAGCAGCCAGTGCTCTTAATCGCTAAGCCATCTCAGCAGCCCCCTGTAACATTCTTTTTAACAAGTAGTATGCATCTTTCATTGTCTTGGCAACAGAACAGGGAGAGCAAGCCTGGTCCTTTGTTGATGATAATACTTGTGGAGAATCAGTTGGGAAGAAGAACACAGGAAACAATGGGGCGAACAGCAAAGGCTTCCTGGAGGACATGGCAACCTGTGCGGATCCTGAGTCCAAGCACAGGAGTCTAGAAAAGACATAGCCCACACACCTGGGATCCAAGCCCATCCTCGTGGCTGAAGTACATGCAGGGAACAGGTATGGATGAAGATGCTGGAGCTGGAGAGAGTCCAGTGAGTCCCACTTAGGAGACTTACAACAGCCACTCAAAGCTTGGAGCTGAGCGTCACCTTGCTAGGAAGTCTTGCCTGTGGGGAAGATGCCACCAGCTGCATTGTAGGAAAGGCTGTGTGCTGAGCATTTGCCTGGGACCAGGCACTGTTCCAGGTCCTGAGGACACAGGGTGCATGGGACTCAGTCTCTGGGGGCTCACTTCCACCAGGGACTCAGACATCAAAGGATTGTAAGAGGAAATGTCATGGGGCTGGACCAAGGGGTAATCCTGACCACAGAGATGGTGGGTGGGGGCAGAAACTCATGTGTCCCACCCCCCCAAGGGTGAGTCAGTTGGTGGAGAGAGGATTTGCTTGGCTGGTGGTCTCTGATTGGGGCCCCCTGGGGGTGCTTTGGGGTGGTTGTATAGCCAATGTAAACACTGGGTGGCAGATGCAGCTTGGCTCTCATTCAGCATCTAAATGGTTGTCAAACCTTCGCTTTTGAAAGGAGTCTGGGGTTTGTATAAATTTGAAGTGGAATCAGGGTGGCACGTGCAGACCACTAGGTCCCTCTACTCCGGAGGTCAGGCTGGGACTTCAGAGACAAATCTGTCAAAGGAGAGTCAAGTTCCACAGACAGCAGTGACACAGAATCAGTGAGGACGGGGAAGGAGGTCATGTGCCTTGAGTGTACCACACAGCATCCCCAGCAGGAGCAGGAACACAGTAGACACTGATACACCTGTGCTAGCACATGGATCCACCTCATTCCTGTGTTCCTCTTCCGTTTTTCCAGGAAAATTCCTGTTGACTGTCTCACTACTGTGACTTCCTGACAGAGGCATCGTAAGCAGGGAAGGCTCTGTTTTGGCCCATGGTCTGAGGAAACTCAGCCCATCATGTGTGGGGAAGGCACAGCAGCTGGGGCAAGCAGCAGCTAGTTATGTTGAATCTGCAGTGCGTGGACAGAAAGTGGGGTACAGCTAGATCACCTCCAGACCCACTTCCGGTGGCACACTCCCTCAGTGAGTCTCCACCTTTGAAAGGCTCCACAACTGCCCTAAACAGTGCCACCAGCTGGGAGCCCACATTTCCAATGGGCCTGTGGAGGCGCTTCTCACTCAGGTCAGGTCTGTCCTCAGCTAATCATGGTCAGTACACAAATAAGGCTTCCCATGAGAGCAAAGCTCACCGTACTGGGGTGGTGGTTGATACTGAGAGAAACTGGGTGTGGGGTACGCAGGGTCTCAGGAGTGTGGGGTGTGCAGGGTCTCAGGAGTGTGGGGTGCACAGGATCTCAGGAGTGTGGGGTGCGCAGGGTCTCAGGAGTGTGGGGTGCACAGGATCTCAGGAGTGTGGGGTGCACAGGATCTCAGGAGTGTGGGGTGCGCAGGGTCTCAGGAGTGTGGGGTGCACAGGATCTCAGGAGTGTGGGGTGCACAGGGTCTCAGGAGTGTGGGGTACGCAGGGTCTCAGGAGTGTGGGGTGCACAGGATCTCAGGAGTGTGGGGTGCACAGGGTCTCAGGAGTGTGGGGTACGCAGGGTCTCAGGAGTGTGGGGTGCACAGGATCTCAGGAGTGTGGGGTGCACAGGGTCTCAGGAGTGTGGGGTGCACAGGGTCTCAGGAGTGTGGGGTGCATAGGGTCTCAGGAGTGTGGGGTGCACAGGATCTCAGGAATGTGGGGTGCATAGGGTCTCAGGAGTGTGGGGTGCACAGGGTCTCTTAGAACTTTCTTTGCAGTTTTTCCTGTTAATCAAAACATCTAAATATTCTATTAAAATGAGGTAGAATTTATGGATAAATATGAAGGCTGTTCAAGTTGTAAAGTCAGCCAGCTGAAGCGGCCCATTCCTGCAGTCCCGTTCCTTGAAGGCTGAGACAAAAGGATTGCTTAAGCCCTGATGCTTGGGCAGCATAGCAAGACTCTGTCTCAAAGTATATTCGAGTGAAAATTCTGACCCCAGTCTTTAAAACGAGGCTTTGTGTGTGTTTATTTAAGCAAGGACAGTCTGAGAAGGTGCCTGCAGCCCCCCCACACACACACACTTGTGGGGTGCTTGTGTTAAAACAGCTGGGAGGCTGGAGGGATAGCTCCGCAGTGAAGAGCACCGGCTGCTCTTGCAGAGGACCTGAGTTCCATTCCCAGCACCCACAAGGATGCTGACAAACATCTTCATTCTAGTTCCAGGGGATCTGATGGCCCCTTCCAATCTCCACAGCCACTAGCCATGCATGTGGTACACATATATACATGTAGGCCGAGCTCATACACAAAAATAACAATAAATCTTTAAAAATGTGTCAAAACAGCTGGTAGGAGGGGTTTTGCACACCCCCATGGAAGTATATTAACTTTTTTTTTTTTTTTACCATGTGTTACAGCTTCATGAGAATTGTCCCCATGTGCCGATGTATTAGAACACTCTGTCTCCAGCCTGTGCTGCTGTTTCAGGAGATGGGTAAACTTTTGGGATGTGTGATCTCCAGGAAGGAAGTGAGTCCCTTGGAGGTGTGGTGTGGTGGGGGCAGTGGGGGGGGGGGGGTGGCTGAAAGGTGATCTGTGAAGACATAAATAAGTCATAGGAAAATCCCTCTTACAACCTGCTGCTGCCCCCACAGGTCATTTCAGTGGCCATGTCTTTCTTGCTGTGACGACTATGTTCTCTGAAGCCCAAAGGACTCCTTCTTCCCTTGAGTTAGTTCTGTCAGGTGTTTTATTAGAGCAAGGGAAGCAGCTGATCCACTGTGTGTAAGAAAGAGTTTGGGCTGGGAGTAGCGATACACGCCTTAACCCCAGAACTCAGGAGGCAGAGGCAGGGGGATCTCTGTGAGTTCGAGGCCAGCCTGGTCTACCAAGTGAGTTCCAGGACAGCCCTAGAAAAACCCTGTCTCAAAAAACAAACAACAACAACAACAAAAATCCCCAAATAAAATAAAATAAAATAAAATAAAAAAGGAGTCTCTCAGTACAAACTTTCAGTAAAACACACACAAACACATGTACACTTTGTGAGAAGTCTCTGAGGTCAAAGGATTCACACTATTTGCACCGTTCATTTGCTGACACCTGTCCTGTATGGGTAATCTGTCTTTCCTCCCTCCCTCCCTCCCTCCCTCCCTCCCTCCCTCCCTTCCTTCCTTCCTTTTTCTTTTCTTTTTTTCTTTTCTTTCTTTTTTTTGAGACAAGGTTTCTCTGTGTAGCCCAGGCTGTCCTAAAACTCACAGAGATCTGCCTGCCTCTGCCTCCCAAGTGCTGGGATCTTTGAAGGCGTGCGCCACCGGCATGTGGGCCTTTCTTGGTTCAGCATCAGTGGTAGGAGGAAAGGGCATCCTTGCCAGGTTGTGGGGCACACTGAGGTGGCATTCCTTCCAGGAAGTCTATTTTAGACTAGCACACAGGGACTCTACCATTGTCCACATGCCACAGTAGCTTGCCTTAATGGCTATTATTTACTGGCCACCCATGTGGTAACCTGTCCTCATTGGGTCCTCAAATTCACCCTGAAAACAGGTCATGTCACCATCTTGTTACACAGGGACCCAAAAGGTAAGACTTGCAGTCAGGTTAGAGGGTCCTAGAGTCCAGTCTAGACCAAAGGTCACCATAAAGGGAACCACTGGCCTGGCAATGGGTCCCACTCAGACTGTGACCCACAGTATGAGAAATGTTTTCTGGTCCCACAGGATGGTTCCAATGAGCTCAACTGTCATTGTTTACATTTCTGGTAGGATGTTTTGGTCCCCTAACCAGGTACACGTGGGATTTTGGCAACAACCATAAGTCTGAGCCTCAGCCCCATGTCTGGAAGAGGCGGTTCCACAGGGAAATGCCTTATTTTCTTGAAATCTTTTCAAAATAAAAAGCCACCAGGCTGCCTGAAGCCCCCTTCGATGTGTGGGGCAAAGAGGAACAGCAAAGAATCTTGTAAATGAGAAGATGAAGTAAAGTGGACAGGCCTTGCTGGGAGATCACGGGAGTGTCCCTAATCCAGGTGCCCCATGAGGGGTCAGCTGTGTCCCAAAGATGGCTGAGCTGAGCACGGATGCTCAAACAGAGCTGGTTGGATGCTTTGGGGAACCACGCGGCACACTGAGCAGCACCTAAATTGGACCCTTCCTTTCGGCAGCCGTGCTGCCTGCTGCATTTGACTGGTCTCTGTCCCCCACAAATGCCACTAGTCTGTCTATGCCTGAGACAAACAGTGATTGGGCCCACGAATCTCCTTCAAATTCCTCTGTTCAGTGCAGGCCAGGCACAGAGTTACTCAGCTCAGAGGGTCCTTCCCGAGGCCTTTTCATCAGAAGAGAAAATGTCACCCCAGACTCCCTCCCCAGAGGCTGCTCATTCTCGGGACTCAAGATGGATTCCTGGACAGCCGGATCACTTCAATTTCTAGGGGAGAGTTTTGGCTGCATTCTGTGCCCTCTTCTTACCCCCAACAGAGATGACATGCCACATGATTCCCATGCATGGAAATCAGAATCTCATTTCTTTGGTCACCCTTGCTGCCAAAGACCTAAATTCATGTTGAACACATTTTGGGGTGGGGGAGCCTTCTCTTTTTCTTCTTCTTACAAGTTCATTGTTGAACTTCATCTGGGGCAAAGGTTTCTTCCAGAGAAAGATTGGAAGATGGCAACTTCCTTTCTTAATTGATTCCAACTGGGGCTCTGTCTGGAGAAAGCACCAAGCCCAACGGCTTCATCACCAAGCAGCCCCTTCCTGCCGCATCCGTAAACACCAGTGCCGCTTCTGCTTTGAATTAAAGTTGGGGGGGGGGGGGCTCAGGAGCAACCCAGCTGGGCTTTCCTGTCAGCCTGTCAGCCCTCCAAAGCTTGTTAACATGCTAATATAAAAGGACGAACTTCAAGGATTTACAACTGGTCTTAAACTTCAAAGAAGAGAGTTTCATCTACGCAGCACACACGCCCCTCTGTCCCTCACCTCCTCAAACAGAGCCCGACGCAAAACAAAACAAAAACCCCAAACACATAAAACTCTAGCAAAGCACGGGTGGCTCTGTGTGTCTGAAACACTGTGGCTGTGGATGCATGATGTCACAGTCCCAACACGGGGCTTTTGTATGCATGTGAGCACAGGAAAAAAAGTCATGGATCTGACAGAGTGATGGGGACAGCCCTGGAACGCAACAATCTAGCGGGAAGGGTTGGCTTCCTTGTTCATCCCCAGAACAATGCTGGCCAGGTGGATGAAAAGGGCTTGCCACCTCCCCTCTCCATCTCAGCATGTGACAGCCCGGGGGACAGGGACTTCGCTGGGGCACGTTCCTAGGCAAAGTGTGACTCATTTCCCCAACCGTCTCTTGGAGATACAGAAAACAAATAGAGGAAACGTTTTGAAAACGTCTGCTTGCAGGAGCTCCTGGCTCTAGGGTGGACCAGCCGGTCCATTTCTCCCCGAGTGATCGAGCGGATGGGGGTGAAGATGAAGGCTTGGTTCAAAGATTCTTATTAACTTCCCCTGAGCACTTGGAATCAGAACCCACATAATTAAACTGAAGGTCCCACTCCCGATGAGGCTAAAGGCTGTGGCCTGTGACTCCTTCCTTCTCTAAGGCTCATTAATGGCAGTCTGGGGTCAAGAGTTCACAGCAAACACCAAGGTAGGTCAACATAGGTGGGCTGGGGGTCATCACCTTCATCGCTGTCTTCAGAGTTGTACAGGACAAGTACATGGATCATTTAGAAAGTAGGGATAATCCAGCAGGAGACACCTTTGCTGGGGTGTCGATATTCAGCCCCAGTCCTGGTCTCCACCTTACAGATGTCATAGCATCTTCTCTCCCCAAGACACTATAACAGAATGTTTACATTAACGGAAGCTCCCTCCCTTGGGAGAGTAGCTGGTTCATAGAGCACAGGATATAAATGTCAATGTCTGGCAAAGAATAACCTTAACTTTTAAAGATCTATTTCATTTATTTATTTTTATTTTATGTGCATTGGTGTTTTGCCTGCATGTATGCCTGTGTGAAGGTGCCAGAACCCCTGGAACTGGAGTTATAGACAACGGTGAGCTGCCATATGGGTGCTGGGAATTGAATCTGGGTCCTCTGGAAGAGCAGCCAGTGCTCTTAACTTCTGAGCCATCTCTCCAGCCCCAATCTATTTTATTTTTGAAAGAGAGGGGAGAAGGGACAGGAGGGGGAGGAGAGAGGGAGCAGGCCACATGTTCTCCTGAAGGTAGCATTAACAGGTGCTAGGGACCATCCTAGGTGGGTGCTGGGAACAGACCTCGGGTCCTCTGGAAGCGCAGCAAGTGCTCCTACCACAGAACCATTTCTCCGGCTCAGGGCAATCTTTTTCTATGCTTGCCCTTTCTCTGCTGGGAACACACGGCTAGCAGGGCAAAGCTCAAACTCAACTGGGCCGAGCCTGGGGTAGTTTGCGAGGGAGGCAACATCCCGCCTCGGAACAGGTGACTCGGGGAAAGAATGTGACCGCTACCTTGCTTGCCCGGTTACTGACCATATTCCCTCTAAAAGCCACTTAAATTCTAGCTTTTTTTTTCTCTCAGCCCTGTCCTAGCTCCTCCACCACAGTACTGAAAGCTTTTGGTAAGGTGAATGCCTCAGTCCTGCCTCCCCAGGAACCGTCTTGCCTACTAACCAATCAGAATCCTCTTTGGGCCTGCACTTGCGGACTTTCAACCAATCAGAGCATTATATTCTCCAGGCACAAGGATTGGCTCAGGGCAGCCAAGTGACTGGAGCAAAGCCAATGGGAGGCTTTGTGGAGTTTGTTTTGCCTTAGAAAAGGTCAAGTTTCTTCACCCTGGCCCTGAGGTTGGCGCTAACGTGGGCCTTTTGGGCAGAGAATGGAAGAGAGAATGGTACCCAAAGCCAGTTCTGCCTTTGCCCTGTATGTCCCCTCAGCCGAGCTTGAATACAAGTGGTGGTTTCTCGGGGCTGCACAAATGTGCAGTCCACTGCTTCAGGTCACCACCTAGGTCCCTGACTGCTCAGGCAATAAAGACAGGACTCCCAGCCCTGCATGCCCAGTGAGTAGCTGGGTAGTTTAAACAGAGTCCTCCTCTGGCCAGAACGACCTCTGCAGAGAGGGACCCGTTGTGAACTCGTAGCAAGATACCAAAGGAGACCAGTGTGCGGGTGCGCTGAATAGGTGGCTTTTTAAAACTTATTATTAATTATTATTGTCATTGTTATTTGGAGGCAGGGTCTCATCATGTAACCCTGGCTTACCTAGAACTCACTGTGTAGACCGGGCTAGCCTCAAACTCACGGAGTTGCACCTGCCTCTGCCTTCTGAGTGCTGGTATTTTTAATATTGTGTATGTGAGTGTTACAAATTTGCCTTTCAGTGTGGATGTGTGCAAATAAAAGCAGATATCTGGAGCTGGGAGTGGTGGTACACACATTTAATCCCAGCACTTGGGATTAAACTCTGTGAGTTCGAGGCCAGCCTGGTCTACAGAGTGAGTTCTAAAGAAACCCTGTCTCGGAAAAACAAAACAAAAAGCAAGTGTCTGGGGAGGCCAGAAGAAGCTGTTAGATCCCCTGGGGCTGTTATGGACAATTGTGAGCTGCCTGATTCGGATCCTCTGCAAGAGCAGTACTTCCTCTTGATCTGCTGAGCCAACTCTCCAACGCCCCCCACCCCAGCCCCCAAATGTATGGCTTTTAAAACCACGCTGGTGTCTGGGGACCCTAGAGCAGCAGGTCAGTGGTACTCTGTCACAGAGCACACGCAGAGCTGGAGCACACTTGCCACAGCTTCAGCTTCTGGCCCGACAGGAGAGCCTGCAGAGCAGATCTGAAGCTATGTGGGGCAGGGGCGATGTTTAGGAGGGTTATGCATTGGCTGAAAGGAAGCTCTCCAGCCACACTGGCCACGGAGCTGTGTTTCTCTGCGACCGGGTGTATCTGCAGCCTTTTTCCCAGAGAAGGGGGCTGGGAAGAAAGGGAGAAGGGAGGGGGAGGGGAGGAGGAGAAGGAGGGGGAGGGACATTCAAGTCCATCTAGAGACTTTCCCCAAGTCCTGGAGGGGACCTGCCACTTATTCCACCCCCACCATTTCCCTCTGGCCTGTATCCCTGGGTGGGCAAGCTTTATTTGGAAAAAAGAAAGAAAGAAAAAAAAAGACGAAATACTCTGTCCCAGAGAGCAGAGCTGTTTTCACACCGTTCAGTCTGTGGCAGGCTGTGAGAGCAGTGGGGAGGGGCGCTACTGTTAGACTTTTGTTATTCGGCGCTAATGAGAAGGTGGCGCTCGGGACTGTTGCCAGCAGAGAGTGCCTCGCATCCCAGGGCCTGGAGGGCATCTCAGGCAAAATGGTTGGCTTTATGCGTAAATAATTTAAATTTCCTGGTTAGCGGGCTCGGGTGATAGCTCAGTCAGTAGAATGCTTGCCATGCAGCTTGAGGCTCCGTCCGGCCATCCACATGAAAAGCTGGGTATGTCTGCCTGGGCGCCTGTTGCCCCAGAACCGTGGGGGCTCGTGCTGGGAGGCCAGTGTGGTCCGGACTTCAAGCCCTGGGTTCAGTGCAAGACCCTGTCTGGAGGGTATCGTGGCGCGAGGGTCTGAAGAGGACCACGCGCCACTGATGACACACCAGCACACACCCCACCCCGACACACACAGCTGGAGAAGTGATTGAGGAAGATGCCTAGTGCAGACTTCTGCCCCAGCCCCACACATACAGATATACACAGGCACGCCCACACGCCTGGCTAATCGGGTGCCACTGGTTGTTAGGGAACTGGGTTTTGAAGCATTTCTGTGAGCACACTTAAAAGCATCTGTCTGCTTTCTCTGTAGCAGTCACAGAAGGTGCAGAGGGAAGGCAGCTTTGAACACACTCTCTGTCCACAGCCTGAGTGGATGAGGCAGGGATTGTCTGCTCTGATCCAGAATAGGCAGGTGCTGGGTGGGAGAGTTCTAAGGACAAGAGGATGCAATGGGCAGTTCTTCCAATTCAGATCCGCTCATTGAGAAGTCCCGTCCGCCTCCTGGTGACAGGCCTGTAGTGTCACATGGAGCCTAGTTATACTGAAACCATACAAGAACCCATGGTGTGGACCCCTATAATCGCTCCCTTTTCTCTAGAAGCAAGTGAAGCTCAGAGAAGTTAATAACATGGCCAAAGTCACACAGCATGTTTTTGTTTTTGTTTGTTGCTATGTTGTTGGGTCTCTGTCCTCTGGGGTCATCTCTTATTAGTGTTAACACCTAGAGGGTACCACAGAGCAGGAGGAAGCCACACAGTGAGAAGGGGGGGGGTAAGCCTGATGCAGACAACCTGGGGACTCCGGGAGGAAGAAGACATCGCAGTAGGCTGCTGCTGACTTGAGGTGCCAGAGGAGAAGGCTGAGGGCCATTGAAGGGCGTCGGGAGGTGATGGTTGGGTACTGGTGTCCAGGCCTCTTCTCTGGCTTGGGCAGGGGACGTGACATTTCCGTTTTTGCTGTAGTTACTGGTCAGGGTGTTTTTCTCTGCTGGTGGCCAGAACACTGCATGGATTGGGTCACCATTTAACCACCAGTTCATTTCGGTCTCCTTAAGTTGTCTGGGGCAGATGCCCAGACCTTTGTCCCTTGAGAAGCAGCTTACTGTGACAAGCCCAGAGAGGCAGGACTTTCTCTTTCCCTGGAGAGAATCCCCAGTTGTGTGCTGGGGCAAAGGGAGGGCCAGTTGGGATGGAACCATAAAGGTTAAGTACCTACTGTGTGCCAGGGGAGGAGTCTGTCTGCTTCATTTGCATATTAAGAACTGAGAGAGGGGCTGGGCTAGGCCACCCACTTAGTAGGGCCACAACAGAACAACAGATAAGCACACATAACCACACTAGCAGGCATTCCATTGTTTTTCTGAAATGTCTTTTTATTTTCTTTTGCTGAATCTGACCACCTGTAAGTCAAGGTCACAGGCATCCAGATGAGATCCCAGGTGACCAGACTGCTTACACTTTTCCAGAGTGACAATTGGTGTTGGTTTCTTAATGGCTGCCAATGCCTGCTGGAAAGTGCATCCATCCCTACTGATGAGACTATCTGACTGATGGAGACTTTGATGCCCAAGCTCCTTGGCTGTCCCCACTGTGGGACAAACAGAGGTACCAACTAGGTCGGGAAGGTACTTTGGTATCTTAGTTTTGTTTCCTGTTGCTGTGATGAAATAGCCCAGCATGAGCAGCTTCGGGAACAAAGGGATTGATTTCAGTTTACCTTTCAGGTCACAGCCCTTCACTGTGGAGACATCACGGGGCAGAGCTCTGAGGGGACTGTGAGGAGAGATTGAGATCAATAGCTGCATGCAAGCTGAGCTCACTCACCCAGCCCAAGGAAAGGTACGTCCACATTCAGGGTAGGTCTTCCTGCCCCAGCCAAAATCAAGGCAGTCCTCTAAAGTCAACTTGAACTGGACAATTCCTCACTGGGGACTCTCTTCCCAGGTGGTTCTAGACTGTGTCAAATTGACACAACTACCATGGTGATGGAATTCTAGAGCAGATGACCTAATTAAGAAAGAGATTAGGGTCGGTTGCTGGGGCAAAAAAAAAAAAGAGGGGAGTTCTGTGAAAGGAGAGGCTGGGAATTGCAGCCAAGAGATACCTGCCTGGCTGGATGCTGAACTCCTGTGGATGTGGTGTCTCTCTTCAGGGCCCACTGTGCTCTGCTAAGCCCCCTGAACACTGGATGTCCATCCATCATCCCCTGTTGGGTACCAACTCTCTCTTATGGTATATGGATTGGACCAAGAGTGCCGTACCAGGCACAGCCTGTTGGCATAGTCCTTTCCTCTGGTTCTTTAAGGATGGACATGTGATTTGAGAAAGATAAAGTAGACCCTGTGTGAACGACAGCCTTGGGGGTTGTAGTTGGGGCTGCTGGGAAGGAGATGGTCTCTCTGTATTCTGTTAGCTGTTCGTGCAGAAACTTAACCACAGTGCATTTTAGAAAGAAAGGATCACATTTTCTTACTCCCTATGGGAGGCTGGCCCTCTAGGCTGGCGAAGCTGCAGAGAAATATATTCATAAAATAGCTCCAGCTTCTCCATCCTCAGCGGGTGGCCCTGGTCCTCTTGGTTACACTGAGGCTGCCATGCCTCCACCCACTCTTCCCATATTTCAGGCATCGAGGTAGGAGGATGAAGAGGAAAGACAATTAGTTCCCCCCACTCGGTTTGCTTGTTTGTTTGTTTGGTTAGTTTGGTTTTTTTGAGACAGGGTTTCTCTGTGTAGCTCTAGCTGTCCTGGAACTCACTCTGTGTAGCAGACTGACCTTGAACTCACAGAGATCCACCTGCCTGAGTACTGGGATTAAAGGTATGCGCCACCGCCATCCAGTTCGCCTTTTGAGATCAGGGTTTCACTATGTACCCCAGGCTAGCCTTGATTTAAGACCCCTGCCTCAGCCTCCAGGGAGCTGGGATTACCTGCTTAGCCTTTTTAATTCTGGGAAGGAGAGGAGGCAGTTTTTCTGTCCCTATCTAGTAGCCAGTGTATCTTACTGGTTAGAATGAGGCTGCATGGCAAACAAGCACATTTACTCCCAAATAATCAGAGACTCCCTTGCACAAAGGGAGTGAGCGGGTGGCCTTTGGGAAGTGGTGTATGGATGAAGCCTGGAATTAGGAACTGCAGGGGTGGGTGGAGGCAGGCTGGCCCCAGAGCTCTGTGGGGTCCCTTCCTCTGCCAGCAGGCAATACCTGTTGACCTGTCTGATCAGGAACTTGGCCTTCATTGCACAGCCCACAGTTAGGTTTTATGACAGTTGTGGTTTTCAGACTGCGTATCTTTAAAACCCCTTTGGAGGTGTGGTGGGGCTGGGAAGATAGCTCAGCCAGGAAAGTGCTTGTCTAACAAGCTGAGGACTTGAGTTCTATTCCCAGAGCCTACATTAACAACAACAATGACAACAATAAAAACAGCAAGGTGTGGGGTTCTGCTTACAATCCCAGTGCTGAGAGAAGATGTGTGGTCACATCTGGTCAGCAGGTAGGATTTTTTTTTTTTTTTTTTTTTTACTCAGTGATTTTACACCTCCCAGAAGAACACAACTTCCTGGAGGAAGACACCAAAGTTGTCCTCTGGCCACCATAACTACATACGAATTAATTTGTCCATTTCACTTTATTTTTTGAGATAGGGTCTCACTTTGTAGCTCTGGCCGGCCTGGTACAAGCTCTGTACACAAGGCTATTCTTGAGCTCACAGAGATCCGCCTGCCTCTGCCCCCCAAGTGCTGGGATCAAAGGCGTGTGCCACCATGCAAGACGGTCAATTATTATTTAATTAAGCCTCATGTAAGTCCAGGACAATGGCAGAATGTAGACAAGTGCTTTGCAAGAATGAGATGGGATGACCTAATGGGAATGACCTCTTTCTGGTTCCTAGCAGGGTCCTTGTTCCTGCCCAAGTCCTCACAGGCACCCGATTGGTGCTCAGGTTTTCTGGGCTCCCACTAGAAGAACCAGCCATTAAGCTTGCTCAGGGCAGTCTAGGCTTCTGCAGCCAGAATTCCTCCTGACAGCCGTTCCCAGAGCCTACAAACCACAGGTCAGGTTTCTCACACAACAGCACCGCTTCTCAGCACCAGTTATCTGTGTTAGAGGGTTTCAGTCTGTCATAGCAGAATGGCTCACAAACGGCAGTGCTGTGGAGCCAGGCTCAGCTGTCATCTCCAGAGAGCTGCCCCTAGCAGCCCACTTACCCAAGCTGGGCCCTATCCCTTAAAAGTTCCACAGCCCTCCCCCACCCTCACCCCCAAGTCTCACCACTCCCTGTGAATGAAGTGTTGGAGACATAAGCCTGTGGTATGTTATATATATGTATTTGTTGCTTTTTCCACCCCCTTGACACAGGGTTTCTCTGTGTAACAGCCTGGCTGTCCTGGAACTCGCTCTGTAGACCAGGCTGGCCACGAATTCAGAGATCTACCTGCTTCTGTCTCTCGAGTGCTGGGATTAAAGGTGTGCACCACCACTGCCCAGCTCTGTTGTATGTTTTAGATTCAAGCCTTAACAAGGGATCGGGCAGCCTTTGCAGCATGGGAGGTGGAGTCAGGGAGAGAGGCTTGGAGGGAAACCTTGAGGAGGAGGGGACAGAATAGGGAACGGTGTGGGGCTTTCGGAAATGCTGGGAGACACAGGCAGTTCAGGGTTGCCCTGGTCTCACTGTCCCGTCTCAGGAGTGGTGGAGTGGGCCTGTCCTGTTTCCATCTGTAGGCTGAGGATGAGGCTACATTGTTTTGGGAAAACATCATATGCTCCCCAAGACAGACACAAAAGACTGGGTCCTTCTCCATCCTCTGGACATGCTTGGCTAGAAACAGGGCTGAAATGTCCATTTATGGCCAAAGGGAAGAATGCCCAGGCTGAGCCTGAGCTGGAGACCCTGAGGCAGAGGAGGAGGGAGACAGGAAGATGTCATCACCCAGCTGCTCCTCCAGCCTTGCCTGGGGACACCTGTTCTAGCCTCTCACCTCGAGCTATATCATTCCTTCCTGCTGTATGTCAAGGATTCTGAAACTGAGCCTGAAGGCGTCAGTCAGAGGTCTTGACTGTGGAGTGTGTGGGCACCCGGCACCTGGGCCAGAAACAGCCATTGCAGCGCAGAACCCTCCACCATGGTCCTCATATTCCAACTCAATGAAGCCCTGGCCCAGGGGACCACCTGTCACAGGTTGGCCTCTGGTCTGCAAGGTGTGCTGCTACCAGGCTGGGACCCAGACAGGAGTGGAGGAGGTGGGTGGGCTGGGAGACAGCAGAGATGAAGCAGCGAAGAAGAAAACAAGGTGATGGGATGCAGGCCACCTCCAGGAGGCTTTTGTTTGTTTTTTGAGACAGGGTTTCTCTGTAGATTTGGAGCCGCCACCGCCCAGCTTCCAGGAGGCTGTTGAGGAACTCGGCTCCAGGCTCCATTCCAGAGGGGCAGAGAAGCTCCTACCCTTGGAGTCCACATATCTTGAGCACTGCTCAGCAAATGATCCTTGAGCCTGAGCTGGTTTGAACTTCTACCAAAGTCCTATGCCATCAGATTCTGGTACCAGACCCCACGTTCTCTCTTCAAAGTGGGTGGGTGGATGGGCCGATGGATGGATGGACAGGTGGGTGTGTGGGTAGGTAGATGGGTTATGAGTGGGTGGGTTCATGATGAGTGGGTGGGTAGAAGGATAAGTGGATACGTGGGAAAGGTAGTTCTGTAGGTGCATGGATAGCTGGATGAATGGGTGAATGAGTGGGCAGCTGGAGTGGTGAGTGGATGAATTATGGTTGGGTGGATGATGGGTGGATAGGTGAGGATGGGTAGGTGGATAGGTGGATGAATAGATGGATAGATGGGTGGGTGGGTGGGTGGATGAGTGATCAGTGAGTGGGTAAGTAGATGGTAGATTGGTGGATGGATGAATGAATGAATGATGAACAGGTAGTTGGCAGATAATGGGTGAATGCATGGGTGGATGACAGATGAGCAATCCTCGGTCTTGGTCTTGGGTGACGGATATCAGCTTGATATGGGTCAGTCTCCTCAATACCCCTGTGCAGATGTTCAGTTACACCATCTCAGCGGCTCTGTCCCCCTCATCCCTGCATCCTCTGGGAATGGTCCTTGATGTTTGGAGCTGACTGAAACCTGGGCTCTGGGCCTACCCACATTGTATTTCTGACCCATCCTAGGCTAAGTGGACATAGCTGGGACAGCGTGATATCTGTGTACTTCTGGACCACTGGCTCAGCTCTAAAGCGATTGGATAATGAGAAGTAGGGATGCGTTGCAGGCTGGAGTCAGGTGCCTGAGGCTCGGAGATGACTGGCCTGTCCCCTCTACAAGCTGGAGCCATGTGTACTCATGAAATGGGAAAAGGGAGAGACTGACTCTCTGCAGACCCTGTCACCCTTTGCTTCCAGGCTTCTCTGCGCCCCAAACTGCCTTCTGACTGCCTTGAACATCTACCCTCAGATACCAGAACCTCAGGAGCCACGGAAGACAGCAGGGCTTCGAGGGAGCAGTGAGGCTGGCCCTACCCTGTCACTGCCTGGAGATCTGGCAGGGCTTTGCTCCCAGACCTGGGACAAGAAGCCTTGGGTGTAACTTACCTTGGGTGGGGAACCTGCTTGGCTTCTTCGGTTGGTCCCTAGTGAGTTGTCCCACTCCCTATGGTTCCCTGAAGACATGCCTGTAATACCTCACTTGCCATGAGTCCTTTGTCCATGTCCACCCTGGGGAAAGGACAAATGGTGGCCTGGCTTTCCCTGCCTGGCCTGTGTGAGTTTGACTTGCTGCCAGGCGGGTTAACGGTCTGAGGTGGAGACTGTTCTAGACACTGGCAACAAGGGAGAATTAGTGTCGTGGGCCACAGCTGTAGGTACCTCGTCAGGTGTTGCTTCTGGAGACAGGTGAGAGGGCTTGTCCAGCGCTCAAAGGTGAGTTCTATAGTCTTGATGCACATCTTCATGGTCTTGCTTCAGCCAGGCCCAGTTCATTCCTCTGTCACAGTAAATAACAGCTCAGCACCAAGCCCAATGGCCGGAGTTCAAGCTCCAGGATCGTCATGGTGGAAGGACAGGACCAGCTCTCACAAGTTGTCTTCTGGCCTCTAACGTGCACCATGGCATGCATATGGGTGCACACAATCAATCAATGTAATAGGAAGACTCATCTGGAAAAACCCTCCTCCAGGGTACACACCATGATAACTGCCATTTTTCTCTATCTCTCATCTTTATTTTTATTTCCCCTGGAAACCACCCTGTGATCATCTCATTTCATCAGCAAGAATGCCGGGGTTCAGAATGGTTATTTAACTCCCAATTACACACAGCAAGGAGTGGCTGAACGCAGAGCCTGCCCTTCAGCTGGAGCCAATGTGGCGTCCTTTCTGTGTGCCACAAGAGGCAGCCCCTCAACTCTCTCCAGCCTTGCTCCAAAAGGCTCTTGCAGCTCCCAGGCACTGGAGCCTGTGTCCCGTCAGAGGAGCAGGCCTTCTCTGAGGGTCCCTCCATCTTCCTCCACTTGATCTCTTTAGAAGGGGCCCCTGCTGCACTTCCCTGCAGCCTCCTCAGCTCTCCTGCTTTTACTTCCTGGGTTACAGGCTTGGCTTGTATCCATGGCAACAGAATAAATAAGCGACTACATTGACAGCTAGATCTAGATGACAGCAAGGAAAGGAAGCTGCTGACATCTGTCGTGGGCAGAGAGGCAGGGTCACATTCATATATGCCCTTAGATAGTTCACACTTGTCGGGCTGCACTCACAGCTATCCTGGGGTGCACACCTGCTCCACTGTCTAGGAGATGATTGAAGGTGGGGCTCCAGGATCCAGCTTCCAAGAGGTCCTTGCTGAAACAGCTGCCTTTGAAGTCACCCAAACTCCTGTAAGTACTCTTCACCCATGTTTCTAAGTAACCCCCGCCTTGCTTCTCATTGATCTCTCACCCATGCTCCCCAGTGACCCCTCCTATAATGGAGTCCAGTGACCACATTGGACCAGGGTAGACTTATTTCAGTGTGTTCTCTGGAGAGAGACATGTCCTCACACCTCCCAAGGAAAGGCCACACAAAACATCTTGACGTCAAAGCCAGCTTTGAACTTCAGATGAGTCCAGTCTGCAAACAGGCCTCAATCGGTAGTTAGTGCTGGTCAGCACTACAGCTCCTGGCTTCCATCTCCAGCATGGCAGACCAGGTGTGGAGGTGCGGCCTGCAATCCCAGCACTTGGGAGGTAGAGACAGGAGGATCTCAAGGTCAAACTCAGCTACATAGGGAGCTTCAGGTCAGTCCGGATTATCTAAGACCTGTTAAATAAAAGTATATATATATATGTATGTATGTATGTATCTTCCTCTTCTTCATCATCACCATCACCATCATCATCATTTCAGCTGAGCCTGGTGAACAGTATCTGTTATACCAGTACTCGGGACAGTTTAGGTACAGCCTGGGCTACATAGTGAGATACTTTCTCAAAAATGAAAAAAGCTGGGCATGGTGGCACACACCTTTAATCCTAGCACTCTGAAGGCAGAGGAGGTGGATCTCGGTGAGTTCCAGGCCAGTCTGGTCTACATAAAGATACCCTTTCTCAAACCAAACAAAAACAGCAACAACAAAAGAAACAAAAATATTGTCCTACCCAGTGCTGAGCTC
Source organism: Onychomys torridus (assembly GCF_903995425.1). Taxonomy (NCBI): domain Eukaryota; kingdom Metazoa; phylum Chordata; class Mammalia; order Rodentia; family Cricetidae; genus Onychomys; species Onychomys torridus. Next base: position 131,276,164 of record NC_050446.1, read on the forward strand.
AGTGTGGAGTGGTGACTGTCGAAACCCATCAACAACTCGAGGGAAGCTTTGCCTCCAGCAGTAGCCAAGTGAAACCTCAGGCTTTTTCTCTATGGGGGCAGGTGGGTCCTTTTCTTAAGTTCACTTAACTGTTTGATCTTAAACCTCAGGTTTGCCATGTTCAGTAAGATGGTGAGGTGGTGAGATTGTTAGCCAGCAAGGCTTCTCCAAGTCTCCAGAGAGGAAGGGGAGATGTGGGAAGTGGGGCCACCCAGCTCTGGAATGCTATGGGAGTTCTGTAGCCCTGGCTGACTTTGCTGGGACAGCTCAGTCAGGACGGGTGGACAGAGAAGGTGCTACAGAAGGCTGATTGGAGGGGCTCTGTGACCTCAGCCTGAATGCTGGAGGAGCAGGAGGAAGAGTTAGAGGGCAGGAGAGAGGAGCACCAGAGTGCAACTTGGCTTCCTTCCCTGAGGAGCGGGTGTGGCCATGCAGCCCTTGCAATGCAGAGAGAGGCCCTGGTGACAGTGGCGTCCTTTAAGTGTGGATCCAGGCCCAGTGAGACAATGGTCAAAATACCCTCGTGAAGTCACTGCTCAACTAACGTCAAGGACCGGGGGCTAAGGGGAACATGAACGGAATCACACCTTTGAAATGAGTAGAAGGTGCCTGGTACCTGTCAGGTGCTGAGACACTCCCACGGAGCCTCCTGGGACTTGTGTGTGACCATGGGACCTTCAAGGAGACTAAAGCAGCAGGCCTGGGGTCTTCAGAGCAAGCAGAGTGGGTGGATTGTATGGCCTTGGCTGTCCAGCATGAAGCAGATCTGAGGTCCCATCTTGTCACTCACGACCTTCCTACAGGCCTACCCCTGTGGCACTGCATCTCCCCAGGGGCCTTTCTTCTCATCAAAGCTAGGGAAGCCCAAGCCTACGTGAACAGTGCCTCTGGGTGGTCCTCACAGTGCGGGCGGCCATTCTGCCCCCTTGACATCTGCCTTCTGTAGAGCACATGTTGTCGCCAGTTGACACTTACACAAGCCAGAAGCGGCCAGGCCCACACTCATCGCCATAATAAACACATGCGGTAGTTTGGGAAAGCTGAGCTATCCCATCCATCAATCCACCATGACACCCATAGAGCCCCTATGGGAGGAGGGTGCGAGGGGGGTGTCCTTCAAAGGACAGAGCCTCAAGGTCAGGTGCGTGAGATGAGGTGAAGGTGGGATGTAGGGGCCTGTGTGTGTTTATAGCTGTGTGCATGCATGCAAGGGTGTGTATGGATGCTTCATGTGTGAACTTACATGGATATGTATGCATGTGAATATGTGCATATGTTTGTGTCTAAGTTTATTTATGTATATACTGGTGTGTATATATGTATATGCTCATATATGTGTGCATAGACATGGATGTGCAAATACTTTTGATTATGAGTTAGAAACCAAGAAACCCTCAGGAGCTGGTAATGTTGTATAAATATGAAAATGTCATAGGAAGCTGAGGAAGGTGGTGCATGCCTGTAACCCCAGCACTGAGGAAGTTGAGGCCGGAAGATGGCTGCTAGTTAGAGGCCTGTCTGGGTTCAAACAGTGAAGTTCCGGCCCCTCAACTTTCAGGCACCCGCAGTAGAGCAGTGGGGACAGTGACAGACAGCCTGGGCCCGCCTGAAGAGGCAGATGTGACTGTGTTCCCTTTGGTGGTTGTGTGTTAGGGTGCAGGTGCAGTGAGACCAGAGGATCCCCCCCTTTTGAGAGAACCCATAAAGCTGAAACTTTGACTCGATTTGAGTATCTGTCATTGGCTCACAGGAGAGATTTAAAGGTGGTGTCATAGGGTTTCTAGTGCCATGAAGAGACTCCCTGACCACGACATCTCTTACAAAGAAAAACATTGAATTGGGGCCGGCTTACAGTTTCAGAGGTTTCGTCCATTACTGTTGTTGCAGGAAACATGGTATCATGTAGGCAGATATGGTCGGGATAAGGAGCTGGTAGTTCTATATCTTGAGGCAACAGGAAGTGAACTGAGACACTGGGTGTGGCTTGAGTATATGAGACCTCAGAGCCTGCCTCCACAGTGACATACTTCCTCCAACAAGGCCACACCCACTCCAACAAAGCCACACCTTTGGGGAGCATTTTCTTTCAAACCACCACAGGCAGGCAGCTTCTGGATCAAACTGGCACTAGAGGTGTGACTTCAGCGTGTGGACACCTGGTGTGTGGTGCGTCACTAGTGGACATGTGTATGTTCTCCAAGGGTGGGGGTGTTTACTTTCCCTCAGGAGGCTTCCTGAAAGACCTAGCCCTGAGGGGGAGCATTAAGGACCACACAGCAACATTCCAGAGCCCTCTGGTTGTCAGAACTGAGTGTCACAGCCAGCCTTTGCACCATAAGTAAAGGACAGTAGGCAGGGTCTCTGCCAGCACCTTCTGATGCCAGGACAGGGATAAAGGACCACCTGGCTTGGAGTGCCAATACTGAGAGTTCAAGAAGTTCAACTTTAGAACCATCCTGAGAACATTCTAGAAAGTCATCTCCAGGTGCTGAAAGGCTTAACTCAGAGGCAGTGGTATTCAGAGGCAATTGCGTGACTAACCCAAAATCTCACCCACACTGCAAGCCTGGACCCTGGGCCTGGGCTATGGGGCTGCTCTCTGCCTGTGTCCCAGCGAGTGTTGCAGACCCTGACAGCCACCTGACCTCACTCAGCCTACCAGATGGTGCCTTGTTTGTTAGTTTGTTTTGTTGACTTTTTTCAATTTTTAAATTGTATTTTATGTATATAAATGTTTTGGCTGTAGGTATGGCTATGCACCATTGTGTGACAGTTGCCTGTGGAGGCCAGAAGAGGGTGTTAGATCTCCTGGAACTGGAGTTACCAATGGTTTTGAGCCACCACGTGGGTTCTCGGAACTGGACCTGGGTCTTCTGGAAAAGCAGCCAGTGCTCTTCACTTGTGAGTCGTCTCTCCAGCCCTGTTCTGTTGATTTTTAAGCTTTCATACATGCTTGTGTTAGATATTGAGTGTGGCCCGCCTTGTGATCCCTTCTCCTTTTCTTGTCTCTCTCCCTTGCCTTGGTCTCCCCAGACAGCTCTGCTGACTTTTGCATCTATCCACCTCTCTATATATGTGGCAGGAATCTTAAAAGTACTTGTTAATGAAACCAAACCCGAGGCCAGTTATTGGGATGATTGCTGGAAGATCAGAGAAGCAGAACAAGCCACGACTATCTCACCTTGCTAGTTCCTCAGGTGATCCTTTTTCCTCAGGCTGGAAGCTTCTGAATCCTCATCCCAATGGCTCTCAGCTGAACTGTGCTCGAAAGTCAGAATGCTTAACCAGCCGAATGCTTTACTCACTACATGCTTTTTTTTTTAGTTCCTGGCCCTCACGCCTTATATACCTTTCTCTTTCTGCCCCCACCGAAGCTATGTAGCTGTCAAACAATCAAAATAAATTAAATATGATTAAAATGTAGGAACCATATACGAGAGAAGATATGATAGTTGTCTTTCTGAAGTTAGCTTAATTCACTTAGTGTAGTTATCTCTATTGAGTCCATTGTTCTCCAAATGGCATAACCTGGTTCTTTGTGCCTGAAAGGAACCCCATGTGTACACACTCCCTACTTTCCTTACCCCTGTGTTCTTGAACACCTAGGCTGGTTCCCTAGTTCAGCTACTGTGAGTAATTCTGCAGGAAATACAAATACACATGTATCTCTGTCCATGTCCAAGTCTCTCTGTCTCTGTCTCTCTCTCTGTGTCTCTGTCTCTCTCTCTCTGTCTCTCTCTGTCTCTCTGTCTCTCTCTCTCTCTCTCTCTCTCTCTCTCACACACACACACACACACACACACACACACACACACACACACACACAGAGCCTAGCCAGGATGCCTGTACATGGCTGGGCCCCACAGGGTCATACTCTGAGGCAACGGGCTGAAGTCCCTCTGACTTCACTGGGTCTCTCACTGGCACACCTGAGAGTTTGGTTTTCTTGCCCAGAATCTTTTATTGGGAAATGCTCCCAGCTGGCTGGGCAGCTTGAAGGCTTTGGTGACTCCTGCCCTGCTGGCTATAGAGACAGCTGACACCCAGGCTGGGGTCCCCCCATGATGAGATGACTTCCACCATCAATACTGTCTCCTTTTATCACACTTATTGCAGCCTCAGCTTCCTGTCTTGCTAGTGAACCCCTGGTGTGCAAACGCCCAGTACACTTGGGCACTGACTGAACTTGAGCAGTGAAGGGATTGGTGCAAGTGGATGGGCATCTCCCACTCCCAGCTCCAGAGCTCTGCAGTGTGGTGCAAGTCTTTCTCATGAGCCGGGCATGGTTCCCTAAACTTTCACATGCATGAACCTGTTTAAACATGGTAACAGTCCCACAAGGCAGATATTATCCGCAACCTCATTTCTCTCAGTTAAGTCAGCCTCTTGGGCAAAAAGCAGTACAGGAATTCTGTGCTACTGGGCGTAGAGCCTCAGGCTTTGGATACCCTGGTAAGGACACAGTGAGTGCTGGGACTTGGGGCAGGCACAGGCACCATTTTATTGAACACGTTTGATGTAGTACTGAATTAGTGAATGTGGTTATAATTCCATGTGAGCTTTCCCGCTCATTTGTATTTATTTAGATAATTGCCTTTTTGTTGTTGCTGCTGCCTGGTTGTGTTTTTTGAGACAGGGTTTCTCTGTGTAGCCCTGGCTGTCCTGGGACTCACTATGTAGCCCAGGCTGTCCTTGAACTCAGAGAGCCACCTGCCTCTTCCTCCCAAGAGCTGGGACTAAAGGCGTGTGTCACCATGTTCAGCTTCCTACTTATATCCTATTAGTATGATTGATTTTTTTTCCCTAACTATTTTCGATTATTCTTTATATTGAGGTGATATACCACATATTTGTCACCTTTCATACAGATTCCCTAATTTTTCCAGTTTCATTATCTCAACTTATTTATGGCATTTTACTTGCTCTTTAGAAGTTAATTATTAATTGATTAAAATTGTCTTTATGATGTCAGTCTTCACTATTGTGCTCCAAGAGGCTCTTTCTGTGCCTGTGATTATAAGATATTCATTCACACTTTTTTCTCTTCCTCCTACTGTCATTGATTTGTTCATTTTCCTGCTTTTTCTGCACTTGACTCCTTGGCTCACCAGGAATAAGATTTGCCTCTACAACTCACACAAAAACCTCATGCTTTGGCGAAAATAGGCAGCCACACACTTGTACGGGGTCCATGTGAGCAGATGATTTCATAAACCAACATGTCTCTAATGACCCAGGATGAGTGTGAGTGAGCAAGTGTGTGCATGTGAGTATTGTGTACATCTTAACCATTTCTTCAGTGGATATATCACGGCCATGTCAGATTTGGGATTTTGGAAAGACGAGACTTTCTCAGGCATTCATTTGGAGAGGATGCAGTCACACCCAGTACCATCATTTGCCCCCTTCAGGGCCACCCCTCAACTTCCTAGCTGTCAAATTATGTTTTCTTCATTGCTGAGTGTCATCATCAGCTTCAGCTGTCAATTTGACACAAACCTAGTCACCTGGGAAGAGGGAACATCAACTAAAGAATTGTCTCCATTAAGCTGAGCTGCAGATATATCTGTGGGACATTTTCTTGATTGCCTATTGATGTGGGAGGGCCTAGCTCACTGTGGTTGGTGTCGCCCCTAGGCAGGTGGGCTTGGTGTATGTATATAAGTAAAGTAGCTGAGCAAGTAAGAGGGGGCAAGCCGGTAAGCAGAGCTCCTCTGTGGTTTTGTCCTCAGTCTCTTGCTCTGAGTTCCTGCCAGGCCAGCCAGGCGATGCTCTAACAAAGCCCACTGTTGACATCCTGGTGGCTTTGCAAAATGGGCTCCAAAGCTGAGGAACTGATCACTATACCCAACATCCCTTGGTGAGATGGAGCCCAAGGAAAGAGGGCAGGTCCACAGACCAGAGGCGAGGATGTTCACCAGAGGGTTGTCTTTCAAAAGTTATTTATTTGTGTTTTCGTGTGTGTGTGTGTGTGTGTGTGTGTGTGTGTGTGTGTGTGTACGTACACAATTTCTTTCATAACTTGGGAGAGCTGCAGACAGTCCAGTGTGTAGGTGGAGTTTTTTATGGGGACTGCCAATCAACTCTGTCCTGTCAGCCATTCCCAAATAACCACACAGACTTATTATTAATTATAAATGATCGGCTGATAGCTTAGGCTTGTCTCCAGCCAGCGCTTACAACTTAAATTAACTCATTTCTATTTATGTGCTACCAGAGGCTCATTTACCTAGTCTATGAACTTCCCATGTTGCTTTTTCTGAGTCTGGCTCCCAACTCCTCTGACTCCGCTGTTCTTCTTCCCAATGTCCTCCTAGTCTGGTTCTCCAGCCCATCTCCAGAGAACACCGCCATACCTTTCCCAGACCCTACAATCTATCTATCCCTTCAATTGTAAGTTACCACACAAAATAAACCTCCCACGTGGAGTGGCCTTAATAATTTCACCAATACAACTCTTTACTAACCAATGAGAGTAACACATGTAGTTTTTTAAAGATTTATTTATTATATATACAGAAGAGGGGGGACAGATCTCATTACAGATGGTTGTGAGCCACCATGTGGTTGCTGGGAATTGAACTCAGGACCTCTGGAAGAACAGTCGGTGCTCTTAATCTCTGAGCCGTCTCTCCAGCACAAGAGTAACATATATTTACAGTGTACAAAGATTGTTCACAGTACCAGTGTGTGCAAGCACAATCAACTTCTTCCTTCAAGGACTTTCATGTCAATTCCAAGGTTTCAATGTTAAAAACAACCCGTTGTGCAGGAGTGATGACTCAGTTGGTAAAATGCTTGCCTCACAAATACCTCAGTTCTATCCCTAGCACCCCTTTAAAGAAAACAAAAGAACAAGCATGGTGGCACATACTTGTAATCCTAGTGCTAGAGAGGCAGAGACAAGAGGGTCTCCAATGCTCCCTGGCTAGCCAGTGCAACCTAATGAGCAAGCGTCCAACAATGAGAGACCCTGTCTCAAAAATAAGGTGGATGGTGTCTCCAAAGAAAGACACCCGAGGTTGTCCTCTGGCTTCTACATGCACACATACATTGCATACACACACATGTGCACTCACACACATGCAAATATAACACATGTATCATACATATGCAAAATTTTCTTTAAAAATAAAACATGACCCACACACTGCCCCTGGTTTTGGATGGGGTGACTGTGTTGTGGGCTGTTTGTTGTATGGTTTGGGACAGTCTGGAGCATGGGCTGGACCTTCTTGTGGCCAGCAATGGTCCACATAACTGAAGCAGAAGCCTGTGTAAAATAAAGTCAGATCATTACATTCTTAAAATAAATAAATAAATAAATAAATAAGTAAGTAAGTAAGTAAATAAATAAATAAATAAATAAATAAATAAATAACTGTAAGTCCCAAATGCATCTCCTGTGAGTGCCAGATGTTCCCTGGAGCAGCAAGTGTGTGTATGAGTGTGTGTGTGTGTGGGGGGGGGGTGACGATGGGACCCAGTTGAAAACTACTGGGTGGATTGACCTTCTTTCCATGCTTTAGAGTTCCCAGGGACACCAGGCTGTGAACTTCCCATTTGCTGGGCTGCCCTGGGGGAGGAGGGGCCAGACAGACTGTCTTCTGAACATCTTGGCCTGGGGCAGTGTGTTGGTCCTGCAGCAGGTTGAGTAGGGACTGTCAAGCCATGCCGCATCCTGGGGACCTGCTGACCAAGGTCTGGTGAACATTTTCAGACAGAACCTAGGAACCTAGAAACCCTGGCCAGAAGGAGTTTGGTGCTGCCACCGCAGGGCTCAGCCATGGCAGATGCCAACCACAACCTGAGTCTCCCCTGCCCCAGGACACCAATCGACACACTGCTGCATGCTGTTGGCCCGGTGGGCATCCTATCTAGCCTTAGACAATTGCCCAGTGTCACCACAAGACCCAGAGTGGTGTCAAAGCCAGGTAACTCATACTGCTGTCAGTTCAGCTGAGGGAGGGAAGAGTGGGGATGATAAGGCCATGCCACCCCCTCTGATACCTGTGGATATCGGGATTCTGTAGGCAGCCCTGGAGGGATTCCAGAGACATATGGGTAATGGTAGAAGCAGTGACAGTTTACTAGGGAAAGACAGGCTTCAAGGGAGGGACCAGATGGAGCACAGGTCTAGTTAGCAGAGCTTTGGGAAGGGAGGCTCATTTGCATAGAGACCATTTGCATAGATGGCTCTTTTGCATGGTGCAGGCTTTTGGCCCTGTCACTTACAGTTCAATACACACCTTCACCCATCACCTGTCTCCACCCAGGGGTGTGTGTTAGTGTCATGAGGAGCCACAGGTGACCTGCAGACACTCTGGTGTGCCTCCACCCTGAATCAGTGGCCGTGACTAGTTCTAGCTGGCCTCCACAGGGGCTTTCCAACCATCCTCTTTGCCGACTGTTATGTTTCCCACGGGCTAATTTCGCAGTCTCACGTCAGGTCTTCTGGGCCTCACTCCCCATCATCTCACCCCTGCCTCATCTCTGCCCCCAACATCTACCTTATCTTCTCTCAGCTTTTAGCTGAACTGACCCCTCCCCATGAGAGCTCTGTTGGAACAGCAGTGAAGTTATATCCCTCCAGGGAACATATCCACCTGGGCCCCGAATGCTGCACATTTGGAACACAGATCTTCTCAAGTGTCCCAGTGCCCTCACCAGAGAAAAGAAGCGGTGGAGAGGGCTCAGGGAGGTGTTGTGACAGGAAGGGCACCACACAGAGAGAAGAAGCCACCCCCAGCACCCCACCCCTGGGAGAAAGGCAGAGGGGTCCCTGATTCTGGGCTCCTGTGGCTTCAAGCCCCCTACTTTGGGGACACCATGGTGTGATCTACACATGATCTGCAGCCTCCGTCTTTCACAGGATGGGTGAGGGGGGTGTCCCATTCACATCCATCCACAGGAGGTGCTGGGGTGAGTAGACACGGGTCTGAGTTCTGAGTATGTCTGCTACCTGGAAGAGGCTTGGTTGCTTCAGGCTGGGAGACTTCACAGAAACCCTGAGCTAGAGTGGACAGTGAGGTCAACACACATGGTTAGGGTCTGATGTGCAATCGTCCCTCTGTCCTGACCCAAGCAGAAAGTGTAGAGACTGTGGTATGTCACTCATAGGTACAGTGGCAGGTACCATTTGAGGTGACATCCCTTGGGCATTAGGGAAATCCCATGACTGGGGTATTCTGTAGCCACAGAGGGACATCAAGAAAACATCTTTGATGATGAGTAAGTCAGCTAAATGCAGGTTATACATGTTGTACAACGGTCACTGTATGAACACAAATTTTCAATATCTATTGAAAAAAAGACACCTCCAAGACCAGTCCTAGGAAAGCCATCTGTTTGTTTGAGAGAGGGTCTGTGTAGCCCAGGCTTGCCTCAAAATTGCTGTATGGCCAAGGATGCCCTTGAACGTCTAATTCCCCTGCCTCCACTTTACAAGGATTACAGGACTTTGTGCATGCTGGGCACACACCGCACCAGCTGGGCTACAGTCCTGGGGTGTTAAAGTCTGTAAACATGGGAAGAACTGAGGAAGGGTACAAAGAGAGAGAGGGATGCACACCAGGGTGTGGCCTCAGCTCCATGGTGCTCACCTGTCCATGAGAGCCACAATCAAGCCTGAAGCGTTTTGTACCCAGCAATCCTGACCACTCAGCCTCCTGTGCAGGCTCTCTGGACTTTAGATATCTGGAGTGTTCAAGTCTAGTGTTCAGCTCCTCAGTTTGCCCTGTCTACGCAATGGGGACGCTGGGCATGCCTGCCTTGGACAGCTGTGGAGGCCACAGCACATCTGGCAAGCACTCAGTGCCCAAAGAGCCAGCCCCACTCTTCTGTGTGACTGGCCTCTCTCCCCCTTTCTGGGTAGACCAGCTCTTCTAGGATGATTTCCCACCCTTTGAGGGGTTCCCAAGGTTGAGCCCGGCAGCCTCCCACCTCCCACCCCATGAAGGGGCAGAGGGCAGGAGCAAGGTGAGCTAGGGCACAGGACAGCGTTCCTGTGGGAACGGCCCCTTGGCATCTGGCACAAGACAACTTCCTCGTTCAAAGACCAAAGGCCTGGAACAAAGAAGACTGGAGTGTTCTTGGACTTCAAATGCTTCTGATGAACACTGTTTTGATGGCTTCGATGTAAACAAATTCTGAACATATGGATTAAATTTCTCCTGACGGGCTTAAAAATTAAGGAGAGAAAAAGCAAGTCTTGGGCGATGTTCATGCTGCTGCTTTTCGCCTATCTCCGGGATCTTTGGGAAATAATTGGAGACATGTCCTCACACCCCACCCAGCACTAAGCTCTGTCCCCCCCCCTTTAATTGCTGTTATGACTCACTGTTGAGTTGGTGATTATTTTTATCCAGTTAATGAGAGTAATCTATAAATTACCACTGACCCAGATTCATTATTTAATAAGACTTAAATTACACACCCAAGTTTTCAGGAGCAGAGGGCTGGAGCCTCCAAGTGGCATCTGCGAGTTCTCAAAGGCCCAGTGCTCTGATGCTGAGGATGCTTCAGCCACCCCACCCTTCCCTGCCCCTCTGAGCATACGGCCTGGCCAGTCTCCAGGGCCTAACACTCACTCAAGCTCCCAGGGACTGGCTTTAGAATCCGCCCAGAGCACACTAGGAAAGTTTCCTGTTCCTGCCTCTTTGGATGACTCCTTGCCAGTTTCTCCTGAACTGTCTGTAGGACATGACGGAGCATTGATTTTTATGGGGCTTCTTTTGTTTGTTTTTTGAGACAGAGTTTCTCTGTGTAGCCCTGGCTGTCCTGGAACTCACTCTGTAGACCAGGCTGGCCTTGAACTCAGAGATCTGCCTGTCTTGCCTCCCGAGAGCTGGGGCTAAAGGCATGTGTCACCACCCAGCTTTTATGGGACTTTTTATTGTGGATGCAACAAGCCAGGACTTCCCAAAGTGTGTTCACGAGTCGCTGTCAGCCAGGGCTTCTTCCTTGCACTCAGTCACAGTGTCACAGGCTCTCCAGGCACACAGGTCAAGTTCCCTGCCAGCTCCAAGGCTACAGACAGTGCCCCTGCCCCCTGTGTCCAGTCCACATGAAGGCCTCCTGTAGAGCTACATTAGGGTCCATTCTCCCGCCCTGCTAGTAACTGTGAGGGCTCTATCGTCTTTATACTGAAATACACACTTCAAAGCTGGGGCTGGGTGGTTGGACAAAAAGGCATCTGGAACTTTTTTTTTTTTTTAAACCTGAGACAGAGTTTCTCTGTGTAACAGCTCTGTCTGTCCTGGAACTCTCTTTGGACACCAGGCTGACCTCAAACTCAGAGATTCACCTGCCTCTGCCTCCCAAGTGCTGGGATTAAAGGCATGTATCACCACCGCCCAGCCAGTTTTTTGCTTTTGTGTGTGTGTGAGACCCAGTGAGTTCACCTAGGGTTTTCAGACTCAGGTAGGAGTCTATTTACGGGAGCACATGGTTCCTCCATGGAGGAAAATGCTCTCCTTCCTCCATCAGCTAGTAACCTCACAGGTGCTGGGGAGGGGCGGCCTGGGAGCTGGGCTGGGTTTAATCTCCACTGTTCCCCTTGGGAGCTTCTAAGACCCTTAGCTGATTCTCTCTTCTGCTACTAAGCTGGCTGTGCCTTGGCAGGGACATTCTACGCCCTCCTTTCTCTCCCTGCTCAGGCACTTCTTCTGGGTCTCAGCAGCTCCACTCTGGAGAGGCCCCCAAGTGCAGCATTCAAGACAGTCCCCAGGTGAAGACTAACCTTGGACATGCGGAGTGGCTCCTTCTCTCATTGTCCTGTCCACAGGCCCACGTGGGACGTAGGATACAGGATACATCCATAGGACATGCTCATTCATTTCCCCAGCCGCTCTCCTGTTCACGGGCCAGCACTTTCCCTACTGAGGTGTCCCTGGGGGGTGAGGGTCCTGAGACCTAGCTCTGAGCCTAGTGCTTGCCTAGTGTACCCAGTCCTGGGTTTTATCCCCAGAAACTAAGGACAAAATGAGAAGGGAAGGAGGGAGGCAAGAGGAAAAAAAGGAAGAGAAGTAAGAGAGAAAGGAGGAGAGAGAGAAGGGAGAAGGAGAGATGGAGAGGAGGGGGAGGGAGAGGGGGGAGAGAGGGAGGGAGGCAGAGGAGGGGGAGGGAGGAGAGGAGGGGGAAGGAGGAGAGGAGGGGGAGGGAGGAGAGGAGAGGGAGGGAGGAGAGGAGGGGGAGGGAGGAGAGGAGGGGGAGGGAGGAAAGGAGGGGGAGGGAGGAGAGGAGGGGGAAGGAGGAGAGGAGGGGGAGGGAGGAAAGGAGGGGGAGGGAGGAGAGGAGGGGGAGGGAGGAGAGGAGGGGGAGGGAGGAGAGAGAGAGAGAGAGAGAGAGAGAGAGAGAGAGAGAGAGAGGGAGAGATTTGCTGGGTACCCCTGTACTGGCTCCGCATGGCCACAGTTTCCAGGCTAATCTGCCCAGGGGCTTCCTCCACCCCTGGAAATACTACTGTGTCAGTCTCCTCACAGCGGGCCCAGAAGCCTAAGGCCATCAGGAAGAAACCGGGAAATCTTGCTAGGGAATGGGACTCCTTCCAGAACCCCAGATGTGCCATGAGGTGCCTCATGGTTCTTTGTTGTCAGCTTGAGGTCACACATGGCTACGAAGTTGGTTTGGGTTCATAAAACTGTTGTGAAACACACCAGATATGGACTTTCTATCCCAGTGACCCGTTCCGGCCATGAAGCTCTTCTCCATCACTGGCCTCCAGAATGCCCACCTTTCATCTTGGAACTGAAGTTTCCTCCCCCAGCACCCCCCCCACACACACACATACACAACCCTTTCCAGCTTCTGTCTCCATGATTGCCACAGCTCTAGGGATGTCAGGCGGTGACATCACACAATGACCTCAGCTTAAAATGGCTCTGCTGACAGCTACTGACTCTGTCATGTAACATGACAGAATCACACTTTGAATCCTGGAACTGGATACATTCTGGAGCAGCGGACAGTGCTGTGCCCAACAGGCCTCTGTGGCAGCTGGTGACTTCAGCATCCTCCCAAACTCTGTCCATTTCAGAGGACTCTGAAGTATGGTTGTGACAAAATGGCTGTCCCTAGTTGGGGGTCTGAGGCGTGAAGGGATGTGGATGTGTGTCCTTATGTGTTTGTGGAGGAATTGGGCAGAGTTGGAATTCTATTTGCATTAATGAGCAGCTCATGCCCAGCCATCTCCCAAGATAAATGAGTCCTTACCCCTGAGGTCTTTCAAGGGCCAGGGGAAGCCTTGAATTTCCAGAAAATCTGCAGGCTAGTAGAGAAACTGCCTGCTCCAGTGAGTTTTGTAATGGCCATTTTAGTTTGTTCTGGAACAGGGTTTCTCAGCTCCAGTTCACTATGTACAAAGTGGCACGTCCTTTGTGTGGGTAGAGGGACTGTCCTGGGTGCAAAGGGTGTTTGCTGTGTCCACTGCCCTCTCCTCTCTGCTATGTCCTCCTCACCTATGACAACAAAATTGGTTTCCAGATAAATCAAAAGTCCTCGGTGGACAAAATCTACTATCAGCAGAAATATTCTAGAAGTTCAGACAGGATCACACTTCCACTCTTCCACTCTCCACAAGCGCAGAGACCACATGTTCAGGCAGGGGTGGGTGAGGCCTGGGAGGTGGAGGGGTGTGTGTGTGTGTGTGTGGGTGTAGTCGATTAAAGGAGGAAACAGGCAATAACAATGTAGCTCATGTTATAAGATTCTATTCCATGCGGTTGGTGTCTGTCTGGATTCTTCATGTTAGTATCTATTACATTTAATTACATTTAGCATTGTGTTACATTTAATATTAGGTTACTAATTTTATTTAACTGAAAGAAGGCTTTGGGGAGATTCAAGCTTTTTAGGTTTTTTTTTCCTCTCATGGGATGATCAGCTTCCTGCCCCAGGGATGCTATCACATGTCAGTCCTGGGAGCCTGGAAGGGAGACTATCTCTTTAAGGAACTGCCTCAGAGCCCGGCGCTGAGGAGCAGTGACAGCAGCTGTCCACAGTCCTCCACTGTGGAGTGGGGAGGAGGCGAGAGTCTGGTGGTGATTGGACGAAGCCTGCCTGCCTCCCTCACCTTCTCCTCCTCCTCTTTTTTTTTTTTTTTTTTTTTTGGTTTTTCAAGACAGGATTTCTCTGTGTAGCTTTACGCCTCTCCTGGAACTCACTTTGTGGACCAGGCTGGCCTCGAACTCACAGAGATCCACCTGCCTCTTCCTCCTGAGTGCTGGGATTAAAGGAGTGCGCCACCACCGCTTAGCCCTCCTTTTTTGAGGCAGACTCCTACGTAGCCCAGTCTAGTACTGAACTTGGAATTCTCTCGTCTCCAACCCCCATTTGACACAACTATTGAGACTACAGCATGCACCACCATGCCCAGCTCTTGTAAGAAACTGTGCTGGTTAGTTTTCTGTCAACTCGACACAAGCTGGAGTCATCTGGGAAGATGAAACCTCAACTAAGAAAATGCCTCCATCAGATTGGCCTGTGGGAAAGTCTGTGTGGTGTTCTCTGGATTAATGATTGACGTGGGAGGACCCAGCTCACTGGGGGTGGTGCCATCCCTACACAGGTGGTCCTGAGTGCTGTAAGAAAGCAGACTAAGCAAGCCCTGAGGAACAAGTCAGGAAGTAGCACTCTTCCATGGCCTCTGCACCAGATGATCCTGCCGCCAGGTTCCTGCCCTTCTTGAGTTCCTTGGCTTCCCTCAAGATGGACTGTGATCAGGACATGTAAGCCAGATGAGCCCTCTCCTCTCCAAGCTGCTTTTGGTTATGGTGTTTATCACAGCAACAGAAAGCTAAGTGGGACAGCAACATTTTATAAAGATTTTTAAAATTTTAATTTATCATTATTGCACGTGTGATGGGGTAGCGTTGCCAAAGCACAGAAACAGAGACCAGGAGACAAGCCTGGGCTACCGCTCTCTCTTTTCCTTCCTCCTTTAAGTAAGTTCTGGGGATCAAACTCAGGTTTCAAAGCAAGCACTCAATCCACTCAGCTATCTCACTAGTCATAGGAAACTCTTTCTATTCAGAGCTTTCTGGAAGAATCCAGAAGTAAAGAACATTTAATGCAACTGGACCAATGAGATTTGTGTTTCTGAATCCCTCTGGGCTGAGAGCAGAAACACATCCTATGGACAAGTCTCACCTAGCTAGTGCCTTGCTGTGTGAGCATGTGTGCATGCCCATGTGTGCCTGCACATGCATATGAAAAGCAGGCAGGATTGTTATCATTTATTATTTCCTACTTTGTTCCAGAGCCTCGTCAACTGGGATCCTACAGATATTTTCACTAAGTCAACTTAGGAGTCAATCCAGCCACTAAAAAAGAATAGAAAGAGGCTGGCAAAAGAACTCAGCCAGGAAGGGTGCTTGCCTCCAAGCCTGATGACCTAAGTTCAGTCCCCAGGACCCACATTGTGGAAGGCGAGAACAGAATCCTGTACGTTGTTCTCTGCACTCTGTGTGTTTGCCGTGACACACACCCCTCTGTCCTACACACAAAACTCCTAACAGGCAGTCCAGGGGTGGGGTCTCCATCCATGGCCAGCCAGATGGCCAGGAGGTCTTCCCTGTCCTATGTCCCAGATCTGTTGTCTGAGAATCAGCTCATTCATGCCCTGCTTCCCAGCTTGGGTGGCAAACATTTGAGGGAAAAATGGGTTTAGTGGCAGAAAAACAGGAGCCTGGCCCCCACCCAAGCTGCCCTTGATCTGAGACTTGGCAACGGATCTTGGTGCCAAGTTCACTGTCTTCTCTAGGTCCCAATGATTCTCCCCAGGGCATGCAGTGGACAAGTTTGATTTATTGATGTGTTTGAAAAGATCTTCAGACAATACAAGGCTTCTGGTGACTTGTCTGAAGACACCCACAAGCCACAGCCCTGGCTCTGAGTCACCCTCCCGAGTGACAGGGATCTTCAAAGTACTGGACTCCGCAGACGCGACCGTGGGCGGGGAGCAACGTGGAAAAGCTGACTGGGTATTACAGCCGAGTGTGGCAATGGCTTTGGGGACAGTTTCTTCCGGAGACCCTCTTCGTGTTTTTTGTCTCTCTGTGTTGTTCCCTGGGGCTCAGAGGAGGCCAGGCGGCAGGAACACAGGACGGGAAGTCTGGTGCCATGGTCTGGGATGGTGGCCAGCTGAGGGATGGTTTTGGATGACAGTGGAGTGTGTAGAGGGGAGGCCCAATGCTCAGAGAACCCAGCACAAAGCCTCCAGGGTGGCCCCTTGTCTGCCTCTTCACGGCCCAATCAAGAATGGACAGACTGGGGCCTGGAGAGAGGGCTCAGTGCGTGGTTAGAGCACTTGTTATAAAAGAGAACCAGGGTTCCATTCCCAGCATCTCCACAGCAGTTCACAGTTGTCTGTAACTCCTTTCCAGGGATCTAATGGCCTGTTCTGCTCTCCAGGGGCACCGGACATGCATATGCAAGCAAAGCACCCACACACATAAAATAAAAGTAAGTAAGTCTACTGAGCAGTGGTGGCACACATCTTTAGTCCCAGCACTTGGGAGGCAGAGGCAGGTGGATCTCTGTGAGTTTGAGGCCAGCCAGGGCTATGCAGAGAAACCCTGCTCTGAAAATCAAAAACACAAACAAAATAAAACAAACAACAACAACAAAACAACAGAAGTAAATTTTAAAAACAGAAAATGAACAGACAGGGTGGGATGGGATACGCCTGTGGTCTCAGCACTCAGGGAAGACAGTCACAAGTTCTTGGCAAGCCTAGCAGCATAGCAAACCCCTGCCTCAAAAAATGGCTGAGGTTAGAGAAAGGCGGTGTTCACTCAAGATTTCTGCCTCAGCAGATACCGCTAAAGACCGTCTGCTGTGGACAGATGTATCCCTGTGTGCGTGTTAAACCCCGAATGTAAAGTGGGGCTTGGTTAACAGGATAAGTGTTAAGGGTGCAGTGTCAGTGGTGGGAACCTGGGGCTGCAGAGCTGCTTGGTGGGCAAAGCACTTGCCACACAAGTGTGAGGACCTGAGTTTGGATCCCCAGAATGCCTAAAAAGCTAGGCTTGCTGGTGCACACGTGTAACCCGTGCAGGGGAGACAGAGACAGGAGGATTGTTGGGACTCACCAGCCAGCCAGTCTAGCAGAATCTGTGATCTCCAGTTTCAGGGAGAGACCCTGCCCCAAAAACTAAGGTAGGGAGGGAAAGAGGAAGACATCTGGCATCAACCTCTGGCTTCTATGTACATGTACACAGATGGAGGAAGAAACAGACATAGTGCACACACACACACACACACGCACACACGCACACGTACATGTACACACACACAGATGGAGTATAGTGGATAGCCATCCCAGCATTGGCCTGGAAGTTCCAACCCCCACTGAGGCTTTGGTAATGGTCATGCCCACAAGGCGGGGTGGAGGAGGAAGCGGAAGACCCAAGAGAGAGAGGAGGGGCAGGCGCTCTCTTGGTTCGGGGATGCTGGACACAGGAGGTAGACTGAGCAGAGTTCTCCAGAGAACACCGCCAGACTGCGCCATACCTACAACCTACCCCTTCATTTGTAAGTTACCCCACAAAATAAACCTCCCTTTTAACTACAAGGAGTGGCCTTAATAATTTCACCAATACCTGGCGCCCAACGTGGGGCATGAACCCACGACCCTGAGATTAAGAGTCTCATGCTCTACCGCCTGAGCTAGCTGGGCTCTCTTGGGTCTTCCGTTTCCTCCTCCACCCCGCCTTGTGGGCATGACCATTACCGAAGCCTCAGTGGGGGTTGGAACTTCCAGGCCAATGCTGGGATGGCTACCCACTACAATGGAGGAAGAAACAGTGCACACACACATGCACACACACATGTACACACACGTACACATGCACACAGATGGAGGAATAAACAGACACAGTGCACAGGTACACATACACATGCACACACATGTACACACATGTACATACACGTACACATGCACACACAGGTGGAGGAAGAAACAGACACAGTACACACATGTACACACATACACGTACACATGCACAGACAGGTGAAGGAAGAAACACATACATACTTCTTTTCTTTTCAAATCATAAATAGGCTTGGGAGCCCTGTACCTTCTGCCCAGTTTTTCTGGAAACCTAACTTTGCAACAAAAATGAAATTCATTAATGAAAAAGTCTTGTCCATCCCAAGCTCAAACTCTGACCCTGGAAACAACCCTAGACTTCACCTTGTTCTGGAGGAAGTTGCTGTGGCCCCTGGCACTCTGTGCCACCTCTCTCTGCTGGCTCTTCTGTATGCATACTGTATTCCCACAGGTCTGACTCTTTCCCGCCACAGGGCCTTTGCATATGCTATGTCAGGTGTTTCTCCCCATGGCTTCCATGGTTGGGCCGAAACAACTCCTTTACAACCACTTTTCTAAAGGAGAATTTTGTTGGAGATCCATGTGGGTGTGTGTGCACGCACGCCTTCCCAGTCAGAGGCCAGAGACCTGAAGAGGACCTCAGACATCCTGCTCTGCCACTATTCCCTTGAGATGGTTCTCTGACTGGACCTGCAGCTTGTACTGTTTTGGGGATAAGCTGGCTGGTCATTGAGCACCCAGAATCCACCTGTTTCCACACCCCTAGTGCTGTGGATATGGGCACATTTGGCCACACCCAGCATTTTTACAAGGGTGCTAAGGATTTGAACTCGGGTCCTCAGGCTTGTACAGCAAGTGGCTCTTACTGAGCCACCTCCCCAGGCCTCTCCTAGAAGCATATTTACTTACTTTGTGTATGGGCACATGGAGAGGTTTTCATACAGCTCTCAGGAGTCACTTCTTTCTTGCCATCTTGCAGGCTCCAGAGATCAAACCCAGGTCTGTCAGGTCTACACACAAGTGCCTCTAGCCACTGAGCCATCTCTTTGGCTCCAAGAAGTCTGTTTTGCTTTCTGCATGATAGCTTTGGAAACGTATTTCATTTCCACACTGCTCTATTGTTGCTCTGTGTGACCTTCTCCCTCCATTTAAATGTGAACCCCGTGAGGGCGAGAGGTTCTGGTCGGGTTCCGTGAGAAACCCGGGGTCTGGAAGTGTGCTTGGCCCACCGTAGACATGCTATAAATGATGGACCTCTGTAAAAGTAAAAGCCATCAGCATTTTAAGCTGAAGGGCTCTGGCGCACACAACTAGGAGCCATGGACTTAGAGGGGTGTCTAGATGCTCCCTGGGGGCTCACAGGCTGAGCAGACAAGGCCAGCCCACGTGGGAGGTAGTGGGGCCTGTGTGCAGGAAGGACCTTGCCCCCGGGCCCCCTCTCCCTCTCTGCCTCCTTTCCCTTCTCTTCCCTCTCACTCCCTATCTTTCTCTCCTCTCTTTCTTCTTCTCCCCTCCCCCTTCCTCTTTTTCCCTATCCTCTCCCACATCTCTCTCTTCCTTCTCCCTCCATTTCTCCTCCTCTTCTTCTCTCTCACCCCCACCCCACACTGTCACCTTGAATCCTCTTCAGCCCCACACCCCCACAGGCCCAAATCAGCAGGCCAAGTGAGCGTGGAGAGAAACCTCTGAACTGTGAGCCGAAGGAAGCCCTCCTTCCTTCTCCACAGGCATGATGTCACAGAGATGGGTGGCCGAGCGCCCAGCCAAGCATTCGTGCTTCTGGGACACAGGCCAAGGTCAGAGTTCAGAGGCCAGGCCTGAAAGCTGGCTAGCTGTTTGACCAAGCTTGGTCTCTTTTAACCAATAAGACAGGCTCATGATGGGACTGACCCAGTAGGCTCCTGGGAGGGTTAAATAAACCAACATCTCAAGTGCCTTGCCAAGGGCAGTGCCTAGCTCACATACAGTGAATACCTGCCTGACCCCTGGGGGCCACTGGCAACACCCAGAAATGAATGGGAGAGAGGAGAATCTACCTCAGGGGGCTTGCCAAAGACGGGCCTGTTGACCTGGTAGATACAGCAAGGGAAACAGAGGGCAGCCATATGAGAATCCCCAGGGCAAGGGCCCAGGGGCCACCTTGAAGGCCAGTCTATGGGTGTCTGCCTATCAGGGGGATTGAGCTAGCCTTCTTCTGCTTGGACCAGGTCCATCACGCTGCCCAGTGACAAGGCACGGGGCCATGTTCCCAGCCAGGCCGCTTTCCCTGTGGGGTCTTGCTCGTCTTCAAGCATTCTTCCCTGCCGTGCCTTTTCATTAGCCTTTGGAGACAGGATCTCATGTAGCCCAGGCTAGCTGTGGCTGACACAGAATCCTCCTGCCTCTGGCATTGCAGGCATGAGCCACCATGAGCAGGGAGGGCACTCTGCTGCTCAAAGTTCTCCCTGTATCTAAGCCAATAGGGTAGTCCTGGTGGCAGCGGAGTCCAGGACAAAGACGAGATCAAAATGTGATTATGATTCAAGTGGGGAGCAGAGGAGATTGATCCGTTTGACAAAGTCTACATACTTGCTCTGCTGCCAGACAGAGTCGGCCCTGAGAAAACAGATGGAAACAATACACTCGCCTAACGAGGGCCAAGGGGAATGGGGAAGCCGACTTGTTGCTATTTAAATGATGTTTTCAAAGAATTATTAGTTTTTTATTGTGGCCTCTCACAATGCAAACACAGGCTGGAGCATGAGCCTCCTGCCAGCACTGGGCGTGTGCGTGTGTGTGTGTGTGTGTGTGTGTGTGTGTGTGTGTGTGTGTGTGCACGCACATGTGCGCATGTGTATGTATGTGTGTGTGCATGTGTATGTGTGTGTGAGTGTGCGCGTGTGTATGTGTGCGTGCGTGCGCGTGTATGTGTGTGCGCGTGTGCGTGCGTGAGTGTGTGTGTGGGTACATGGTTGGAACCAAGGTGTACCTCTCAGAGCAGAGTTAGGAGTGTCCCAATTCCTATCAGCCTCCAGAGTCCCCTCACTCAGATGACTCTGTGACATGGATATCTGTATGAAATTGCTTGGGACTCCTTCTGCTATTTCAATACTGTGCTGGGACATATCAGAGTAATTGTGTGTGTGTGTGTGTGTGTGTGTGTGTGTGTGTGTGTGTGTGTGTGTGTGTATGTGTACGTGTGCCCAGAGGCCAGAGATCAACCTGAGGTTTCATTCTTCAGACATTCACTTTGTTTTTTGAGACAGTGTCTCTCACTGGACATGGAAGTCACTGAGTATTGCCAGTCTGACTGGCCAGTGGACCCTCATCCTTCTCCACCTCCCCAGCACTAGACTGATGAGATGGTGCCTCTGTGCCTTGCTTGTTTTGTTGTTTTGTTTGGTTTTGTCTCAGCACATGGGCTTGGATGGCCTGGAACTTACTACACAGGCTCCTAGAGACCAGCCTTCCTCTGCCTCTGGAGTGCTGAGATTAAAGGCATTCCAGAGGCAGAGGAAGGCTGCACCACCCCAACCCACAAGGCCCTGTGTTTTGACATGGGTCCCTCATGCTTACCAGGTAAGCACTTTCCTCACTAAGCTGTCCCCCAGCCTCTAGTTTTCTAGGCATGCCCAAAGGCAAATGCAGTTCAAACAGTGTTGGCACCAGGGTCAGGAGACTTCTCTAAGGTCAAGCCTGCCTGGGAAAGGGAGGGCTGGGTCAGCTTCCCCGAGCAACACAGTATCTGTAAACACATCAGTCACATGTGCCTCATGCAATTGGAAGAACCGGAAGAAAAGATGAGGCAGTGTTGACAGCCTGTCTATCGAGTGCTACTGTGCACTTTAGGAAATGAAAATGGTAGAGCTCAGGCTGAAGGATGGTAGAAGCTGCCTCAAGTGCATGAGGCCATAGCTGCTCTGCAGTCGGTCAGAGGAGAGGGTTTGGGTTGTCAGTGTGGGTCCCTGGGAGTGTCTTCGAACATAATCATACACATACCCAAGTGTCAGCATTCAAGAGGTAGAGGCAGGCAGATCTTAGTGAGTCATGGCCAACTGGTCTGCATAGAGAGTTCCAGGCTGGCCAGGGCTACCTAGTGAGACTGTCTCAAAACAAAACAGCTATTGAAGAGGCACCTGGGTGAAGAGGTGGGTATAGTGAAGTCTTCGCCTCACAGCTTGGCAATGTCTTCTGTCCCCAAAGGTCTCCATGGATGCCTCATGAGAACTTTGTCCCCATCCAACCAATACACTCTCCAGAAAGTGCCCTTTAGATGTCCTCGAACACAGCTGCTCACTATAGCGTGACTTAGTAGCAAGCCATGTATGGAAAGAAACCACGTGTGCATGGACTGACTTCAGTGAGGTCATTTAAACCAGGGCACATCTGCTCAGCACAAGTCACAAGGGCCAAGGCATTCTGTGCACTGATTTGGAGAGTGCTGGGAGGTCAGGTCGCAAGATGCCTGCAGGATGCGGTGCAGCGTGCAGTCCGCTGTGCTCCGAAAATATAGAACCTAAGCATGCAGATGTCAAGATGAACAGGGGATCTTTAGCCAAGTATCCTGAAACTCAGTCTGCAGTAGGGGCTATTTCTCTGTGGGAATGGGGAACTGGGACTTGGGGTATGGTGTGGGAGAGACATTTCTGTTTCCTTTCAGGATTTAGGGATGAATTTTGAGGGTACTGTCCCTCATGATAGGGAAGGTGGGCCAGGGGATGCTGCAGACACAGCCAGCTGTGATGACAGAAACCTGAGGCTGTTTGCCCACATCTGGGCAGATGAGGAAATAGACAGGAATACTGGGTTTTTACATGTATACATTTAAAAAAATTCTCTCTCTCCCTTCCTTCCTCCTTCCCTCTCTCCCTCCCATTCTCTCTCTCTCTCTCTCTCTCTCTCTCTCTCTCTCTCTCTCTCTCTCTCCTCCCCCCCCACTATGCAGCCCTAACTGGCCTGGAACTTTCTATGTAGCCCAGGCTGGCCTTGAACTCACAAAGATCTGCCTGCCTCTGCCTCCTGAGTGCTGGGATTAAAGGTGTGCCACCACTCCCAGCCATGTTTCTTATTTGTTTGCTTTTGGGTTTGTTTCAAAATAAAAGAGACAGAGATGCCCCTAAGACTTGGAGTAATTAGTTTTGAAGTTGTATCCCCAACATAGGCATTGGGTTTTCAGTGACCCGGTTCCCTGGGGAAACTAATTCTATCCCATCACTCAAGTGGGTGATTTCCAGAAGCAGACAGCCTGGCCAAGCTCCTCCCCCGGAGTCCCTTTGTTGCCCTGTGGACTGGGGACAGGTCAGCTCTCTCTGTGGTTATGGTCCCATCAGTGTAAGGTCCGAGCACCCCCAGCAGCTGGAGTCCTCACACAGCTGATCTCACTCCATCCAGATGTATCAGAGGCTGTCACTGTGCATGGCATCTCAGTTGCCTGGCTGTGGCTGTCCCCACAGGCCATCTTCCTTCCCTCCATACACTGTCCTCCGAGGAGGCACAAGGACCAGCTAAACACACGCACTCAAGTCCAGGGCCTCTCTTGTGGTCCCCAGTAGAACCAGGACGCCGTGTCTTTGTGCCAAGTGGATCTGCCTGCCATCATGAGCAGTCTTGTATGTTACACGGGTGAGAAATAAAGGTTTCTGTGTGAGCTGTCACCCAACCATCAGTCTCTGCTTGTCACAGCAGGTTAGCCTGCCCTGACAGGGCAGTGCAGAAGAGGAAGCATTCTAAGCCAGGCATGTCAGAGGGACATAGGCTTTCTCTACAGGCTGAGTGTCCCGGCTAGTTTAAAGTCAACTTGACACAAGCTAGAGTCATTTGTCAAGAGGGACTCTCAACTGAGAAACTGTCTCAGAAGATTGGCCTGGAGGCATTTTCTTGTTTAATAATTAATGTGGGTGGGCCCAGCCCACTGTGGGTGGTGTCAAGCCTGGTCAGAGGATCTTGAATGCTATAAGAAAGCAGGCTGAGCAAGCAGCCGTGGAGAGCAAGCCAGTAAGTACAGCCTCTGCTTTAGCTCCTATATCCAGGTTCTGACTTGAGTTCCTGCATGACTTCTTTGGATGAACTGTGATGTGGAAATGTAGGCAAAATAAACCTTTTTTCCAAAGTTGCTTTTGGCCACAGTGTTTTAGTACAGCAATGGAAACCCCAACTAAGACACTGATGATTATGAGGAGGAGCCATTTTTCAGGAAAGGTGCCTGAGCCAATTGAGTGTTCCCCAGGGACTGCCCTGAAGAGGAGCCCCTTAAGCAGGATCAGGGTATAGACAGAAAGCAAAGGGCCAAGCAAAGCTGGAGCCCAGTTATATTGGCCCCCTGATCCAGAGAGGCTCTGGGGGCTGTGATTCCACAGTGCTCCCCACTTGAGACCAGGGGACAGGCTAGCTCTGCCCTCTGATCTCCAGGCAAGCTTTATTTGTCAGAACACAAAATATCACACAGCAAGTCTAGGGTGGCTACACCCCTCCTGAGAGCAGTTCCCTGCTGAGGAAGCCATCACCCTTAGCCCCTCAAGCAAAGGAGACTGCAGAGAGATCAGAAGTGGCTATGTCTCGGGGCGACCTATAGAGCACTGCTCTCGTGGTGCAGTGGGAAGGGAGTGGCGGTTCAGTGAAGGATATGCCGAGCCAGCCTTTGGCGGACTCTCTGTTGCACCGTTGCCTTCCACTTGCCCAGCAACCCACAAGGGTTCCGCCTCCATCCAGGCACAGTCTTCAGATGTAACTCTCAAGGCTGAGGAGCGGGGACTCTTTCCAGAGGTTGGAGCAGAACGACAGGGGTTGGACTTGGCAATGGGATGAGTTAGAGCTCTGTGAGAAAGGTGCAAAGGAGCATGGGATATGCTTAAGAAAGAGAATGTACTGCACCCCAGAGAACAGTTGGGGACCCTGGGGAGGGTACAAGGGACAGGCACGTAAGGCCCTTCACATTTGACATTTTCTGCAGATCCCTAGCCCAGGTCTCATAAGGGTTGCTCTACCTAGGCATTGCAGACAGGGTGAGGCCAACAGGCCAGTCACCTGCTCTTTCTGCCTCCTCAGCTGCCACTCCCCTGCAGGCTGTGAAGTCACCACTCTGACTCAGGGCTGCCCAGCCTGCTATGTGCTGACAGAGCACCCACAGCCCATCCTGGGCCACTGCATTGCTCGCTGGGGTGCCTGGATCTTCTGGGAGTGGCAGAGAAAGAGAGGATGTTGCGTCTAGGTGAGACATTTCAATGGCAAGAACTGCTCCCACCCCCTACCCACCCCAAACAGCAGAATGCTGAGACAGCTTCTGGGGACACAAGCCACAGACTCCAGGTGGAGTCCAGAGCCTGGGCTCCAATCCCAAATCCAGCCCTCTCCAGGTGTATGGCCTGGGGCAGATTGATTAACCTATCTGAGCCTGTGAATAATCCTAGGCTTTTTCTCATGGGGCTCTTGTAAGAGTTCATTGGGACAATGCTTGGAATGTCCTAAGAATTTTATAATCAAAAGTTTCAATTATTATTGATCTTGCATTTAATTCAACATTGTTCACAGGAGACATTATCCTGAGGATCCCCAGTCTGTTAGTGATGTGGGTCTTTGGGAAAGCCCTTCCTCCACCCAAGCATTCTCAAGATGTGACTCCATTGCCTTCTGGGTCCCTCCTTCAGAGACAGCAGTGCATGCCTAGCAAGCAACAGGTACCTAACACTGGTATTCAGCATGTAATGGGTACCCAGAGTGCAACAGGCACCTAACAAGCAACTGTACCCAGCATGCAACAGGTACCTAACATGCTGCAGATGGATTTTTCCTTTGTCTCAAGGTCTTTATTTCAAATCAAATAAATATTTCATGTGTATGAGTGTTTTAACTGTCTGTATATCTGGGTACCGTGTGTGTGTCTGGTACCTATGGAGGCCAGAAGGGAGCATCAGAACCTCTAGAACTGGAGTTACAGACAGTTGTGAGCCACTGTGTGGGTTCTGGTAATCAAACCCAGGTCCTCAGCCATCTTAAGCACTAGGCCATCTCTCCAGCCCCCTGTTTTTGGTAGCAGTGCATGCCCATGTACTATTTATTTTCTTCCTTCCTTTCTTTTGAGATAATCTCACTCTCCACTGGCCTAGAAGTCATGGCAATCATCCCGCTTCAACCTGTCAAGCTTTGGTGCTACAAGCACAAAATCTGCCTTTTGTTTTCATCTTTCTTGGGAAACACTAATCTTCAGCCATATTTTTTTCTTTTACTGGATTTGGGATCTTTCTGTATCATTTATTAAATACTCTTTCTGACCACATTCTCTTTTCTCTCCTTTTGGGACCAGGATTGATTGGTGTTAAACACATCACTGTTGTCCTCTGTGTTCCTGCGGCTGTAGCTCCCTCGCTGTTTTAGGGGAGATGGTTTCTGCAGGTCTCGCTAAGCTCTTGGACCCTTAAAATGTCAAACCCGGTTTAGCTTCTGGAATTCCCAGTTGCTTCTCTTCTATGGAGTTTCTGTTCTTGTTCGTTCATTACAGCCATGTTTTCATTTACAACCTTAGAGCCGTGGCTGGCTTCCCTGTAACTTTGTCATTTCAGCTCTGGGACATCCTGTGGCCACCCCACCCCCTTCTGTCTGAGACAGAGCTTCACATCCTGATAGGATGATAAGCAAGTGACACCACACTAGGGTTATGTGGTGCTGGGGACAGAAGCCAGGGTCTCACACTTGCTGGGCAAGCGCTCTACCCACCGACCATCTTGGAGTTTGTGATCTAGCAGAATTCTGGGTTCTGTTGTGTTCCTCTGAGGAATGCAGCCTTTATTTCAAGGATCTGTTATGTTCTTTAGTTTTACCACTTTTATTTTTTATTATTATTTTGGAATACTTTATTAGTTTCTGTAATTAGGCCCACATAGATAAGACCTTATATATTTAACATAGTATGCTACCCTTAAACAGGTGGGGGGAAAAGCCAACATTTCTAGTCCAAGATGGCTGTTAATTTCTGTACTCTGCCAACACAACACAGTAAATTGGGATATCTCCCCCGACCCAATGTTTTTAAAAATTCAATATATAGGCTGGGCATGATGGTACACACCCATAATCCCAGCATTTGGGAGGTAGAGGCAGGAGGAGCTCTGTGAGTTCCAGGACAGTCAGAACTACAATAAACAAACAAACAAACAAATAAATAAGCAAATAAATAAATAAATATCCTCAAAGGTCTCAAAATTTTTTCTCTCTCTATCCCCCCCCCCCCATACACTCACACATTCGTATTAAAAGTCCTGTCATGGTGCCCTGAACGACACTTTTTATCCAGGCTTCTTGGGCTCTGTGCTGGGCCTGGTTTCAAGGATCACCTAGAGAAAGGTCAAAGTTTATTAGCACAAGCCAAAGTCACCCTCTTGCTCGTCTCCTTTGGAACTTGGGCAACTGTGATTGTCCCAAACTTTAACCCCTGGTCCTGTGACACAGTGGAACTGACTGTTCTTTCCCCACCTCAGACCACAGGCTAGCGACAGTACAGAACAGGAAGTCACTCCATGCTGTCCTGAGCACTGGCTGCCCTTGTTTCCGTCACTGCTCTCTCCCTTCCCCTTGCTGCTGCTCACTGTCCAGTGCTCTCAGAAAGCTGTCACCAGAAGCCAGGCACCCACAGTGTCATCTCCATCCCCCACCCTCCAATGCTCATCATGGGGAGGCCACGCTCCCAGCACCTCCTGCCTACAAAATGTTTCACTGTGTGGCCCTGTATCCTTCACGGCAGCGTGTCTCTCGTGATAGTGTGTCCGTTTGTGCTGGTCCTTCCTGCCTTCTCTGCTTTGGGTCTGGTGACAGCAGTGAGCTGCTTGGACACAGACCCTGCCCTTGGGGAACTTCTGGGCAAAATCAGCAAGGAAACCGCCCCGCCAGCAGGTGACAGCTTACACCTGGGGCCTTGTGGGTAACTACAGATAGTGCCAAGTGCACAGAGGGAACAAAATGGGTTCGTAGATGAAACAGGACACTGCTGGGGCTGACTGTGTGTGGCAGATCAGGCAGCGAATCTTCCAGAAGAGCCAGGGATTAGTGAGGAAGGGAACCTGGGAGCTTTTAGAAAATAAGTCTCAGGTATAACAGCAAGAACAAGGACCCAGAGAAGGGGCAGGCTTGGCCTGACTCTCAGAACAAGGAAGAGCCCCGTGGTCTGAGCCCAGGAGAGGCAGGACTCAGAGCAAGGAGCACAGGCCGCTTCATCTCCTCCCCTTGAAGCTCCTCATTGTTCATCCTGGAACCTACACCCTCCTCCTCCACAACCCCAAGGATGCCTTTTACAGCCTGAATGAACATGTAGGGAATTTTGCAAAAGCATAAAGTATGTGTATATACATGTGTGTTTGTACTCATAGGTGTGGGTATGTGCATGTTTGTGCATGACTGTGTGTGTGCAGGTGTATGTGCATAGATGTGTGTGCATGCATGTGTATGTGTGTATGTATTTGTATATGCATGTGCATGCATGTCTATATGTATGTGCATACATGTGTATGTGTGTACATGCATGTGCATGTGTGTGTATACATGTGTGCATGTGTATGTGCATGCACATGTATTTATATGTATGTGTACATGCATGTGTATGTGTGTGCAAGTGGTATATGTTTGTATATGTGTGTACATAAGATATGTGTGGGTATGTGTGAGTGTGTTGTGTACTTGTGTCAGGCTTGGAGTCACTCAGTTGTAGCTGACGGTCAGAACAGCCATCTTAAAGCTCCTAGGAGACATGGGGCTGGGCCACACCCTTCGCAGCAGGTCTTGCTTCCCTGAGGTTTCTAAGCCTCACAGCTCCTCCTCCATGCCTCCCAGATTACCACTCCAAACCTGTCATGATACTCACTTAGTCTTGTCACCTGTCAAAGGCCATTTTATCTCCCAAATCATCACCAGGGCGAGGAACATAAAAGAGAAAAACAGAACATAAGAGACAAACATGTATACACATGCACACACATGCAGTGAGGGCCAGAGAAGATGAGATGGACCAAGGCAAAGACACCTGCAGCAAGGGCTGAGGCAGGAGGATCTCAACATCAAGGTCTGTCTGGAATAGCAAGAGATTTCAAGGCTAGCCCGAGGAACACAGGGAGACACTGACTGGACTTTAAAAAAAACTAAAAGTGGGCCTGTGGCTCAGCGGTAGAGTGTGAGCCTGGTGCGCTCAAGCCCTGGCTCCATCTCCAGATAGCCCACTTCCGGTGCCTTCCCTCACCTGATCACTGAGTTCTTACCTGCTCTGTGGGACATGGCAGGGAGGGCTGAAGGACTCTGGATACCAGATTCTCCAGGCTCCAAAAGTTTGTGTGCTCGCTGTGATATGAATCTGAATTGCCTCCCCCAACACACACACACACACACACACACACACACACACACACACACACACACACATTTGGAATGCTTGCTCTCAGCTGGCAGTGACATTCTAAAGGTTGTGGTCCCTTTAGGAGGTGGACCCTGGCCGACAGAAGTAGGGATAAGGATGGGCTGTTGAACATCTCGCCAGCTTCCTGGGTCTGGCTTCCCCTCTGCTTCCTGCCCCATCATGAAGTGAGCAGGTTCTTCCAGCTATGCACTGAGCGAGCTACCCGGCCATGATGGACTGAAGCTCTCCAAAACCATGGGCCCAAATACATCTTTCTTCCCTTGAATTGCTCCATTCAGTTACTCTGGTCCCAAGATGAACACAGAGCTGACCTAGCATTTTTATTTATTTATTCATTTGTTTGTTTGTTTATTTATTTATTTTTGGGTTTTTGTTTGTTTGTTTGTTTGTTTGTTTTTTGAGACAGGGTTTCTCTGTGTATCCCTGGCTGTCCTGGAACTCACTCTGTAGACCAGGCTGGCCTCAAACTCACAGAAATCCGCCTGCCTCTGCCTCCTGAGTGCTGGAATTAAAGGTGTGCGCCACCACCGCCCAGCTTGACGTAGCATTTTAAGGACACTCATACTATGGTCCTTTGTAGCTACTGCCTCAGCTGTCCCTGAACCCCTCACATGGACTGACTCCAAACCCCACAGAAGCAGCTTCTCCGTCCTCCAGCCTGGCTGCTCTGAGAACACCTACTTACCCCCCCCCCCCCATATTCCCTTTAGAATCGTCTCCAAAGTCTCTAACTCATTTGGTAGCACAGGAAATTCTCTTCTCAGAGCCATCCACATCTTGTCGAAGTTCAAAACTCTCTCTCCCCTCATTTATAATCATTTAGCAAATTTCATTTAAAAAGAAAATCCATTTAGTGAAATATTTCTGTTTAAATACTAGCCCATTAGATCTGCGAAAATGTACCAATCTTGAATACATTTAAGCAAAAATCAATAAAGGTTAATAGCATATTGCTAGAATATCACAATGACAGAAATCCAAATAATTCCTTTTGTAATTGAATAGTATCTTCAGAGCGTGGGGGACATCAACGGTGACATTTCCACCGTATCTTCTCTAATGGTGTGTGAAATTCAACCAGTGGACTGTGATGGCCACATATGATTCAAATGTAACTAATTAGATGGATTGTATGTCTTCCATTTTTTAATAGGAAGGGGGATGGCGAGGCAGTTTGGAGAGGGTTGAGCTCAGAGCGGTGGGGGAAGCGTGCGAAGACAGCAAAGTCCTTAACATCGATGTAATTTATAAAGAGACATTTAATTGGAAGCTATTAGGAGACAAGCCAGATGCTTTGAAGGACAAGATTAAAAATATTTCATTAACGCCCACAGAATGCTGGGAATTTGTCTTTGTCCAGAGTCACTTGTGACCCAATACTTTCTGTGAGGAGGGAATATCAGGGAGGTGCACTCAGGGGTAGTTCTGGTCACTGTATGGATTCTCCTTGGTGACAGTGGGTGGACACATGTGTGTCCTCCAGAGCCTTGAGCATCCTCGGGGAGACCACACCTCCCCTGTTCTCCTTTATTTGAGGGTCTCAATGCTTGTCCCAGGTGGGCCCCGATTGGTTGTCACCAGTCAGTACATTTAGCCTGGAGCATGCAGGCCGGCTTGCGGAAGGGGTACATTGCCACACTCACATCAGAGAGGCCCAAAGGCCATGTCTCGCTCGGTTCCTTGCTTCCCCAGAGGAGAGGCCTAGGGTCAACAAAGACACCTGGAGCCAAGCTTGCAGGGTGAAGTGCCAGGCACCAGAAGAAATGGCTGACTCAAGGTCAGGACAGGAAAAAGGAAAACAGAACCAAGGACCAGAAGCATCTTGTGGGGCCACAAAACAAGGGAGTTAGTTCCGGGCAAGTCACCAACTCCCGCTGTGGGGGCCACCAAAGCGAAGGGGCTCCAGGTGGTCACAGCTGGGGCAATTTGAGTAGGAAAGTAAAGGATATCTATCAGATTACAACCCAAACTCTGAAAGACCCGCTACCATCCATACTGAAATAGGCAAGCAGCTGAAAAAGCACATGGGGTAGGATGGGTAGTCTTCGCTGTCAAGTGGACTTGATTTGGAGGCACATCTCTGAGTGTGCCTGGGAGGATGTTTTCAGAGAGCTTTAACTAAAGGAAGACCCACCCTGAAGGTGGGGTGCCACCCAATGCGGGGACGGACAGGCAGAAAAAGATCTGAGGAAAGGCCTTTGCTTCCCCCGGAGCAAGTGCCTCCATCGGCTGCCCTCCTTCACTGACACCATGTTCTTCTTCCTCACAGTGTGAGCAGGAGACAAGATGCTCCTCTGGGCCCTCGGTGCATCTAGAGTTCTGGTCACTGTATGTCCAGCCTCACGGACAGAGCAGAGGTTGTGTTCTCAGCCTCTGGAGTGCAAAGGCCCATTATCTGGCCATTCAGATCATTGTGTAAACCAACCCATTAAGTCCCTTTTTAATCTACACACACACACACACACACACACACACACACACACACACACACACACACAGTGGGATAACCCTTTTGTACACTGTAAATATGTACTGCTCTCATTGTTAATAAAAAGCCGATTGGCCCATAGGCTGGGCAGGAAAAAAGATTGGTTGAGACAGACTTGGACAGACAGAATGCTGGGATGAGGAAGGGCAAAGTCAGAGAAAGTTGGCAGACATATGCAGAGGAAGCAAGTCATGTAAGAAATGAGGTAAGAAGTCATGAGCCACGTGGCAGAGGGTAAATAAGAAATATGGGTTAATTTAAATGTAAGAGTAGCTAGTAACAAGTCTGAGCTATTGGCCAAGCATTTCTGAGTAATCTTAAGTCTCTGTGTTGGTTATTTAAGAGCAGCTGCCAGCACAGGAAAACTCCAACTACACACACACACACACACACACACACACACACACACACACACACACACACCCCTGTTAGTTCTGCTCCTCTAGAAAGCCTTGCAACATATGGGAGACTAGATCTTTCACACAGAGAAACATTGCATACTTGACACAGAGCATCAGCCTTAGGAGGGACTCCCGCACTCCACTCCCCCATCATGAGCGGAGCATGATGATGACCTTCCAAAGAGCACTATGTACAAAGGGGGGTTTTGCCATACAGAGCCCAGGTTATTCACCTCAGCAGCTGAGTAAGGTCAGTATCAGTAGTAAGCAGCCAACCAGGCCTCCTCCAACTCAAAGGTTGTCAGAAACAAGATGAGTCTCACAAATTGTTGCCAGCAAATGAGGTGTGTAGCTAAGTGTCATGGAGTGAGTATCCTGGGTGGGGTCCCATGCAGGAAAAGATCACTGAGTAAAAGCTACAGAAATCAATGTTTATTCATATGTGGACTTTAGTTTTTGTGATGGATAGCTTTCAGCCAACTAGAATCACTTAGAGACTCTCAATGACAGATTGTCTACATTGGATTGTCCTGTGGGCATGTCTATGGTGGATTGATTCCATCCCCAGGACACAGCATAAACCAAGCATGGTGGTGCATATCTGTAGTTCCAGCACTCTGGAGGCACAGACAGGAGGCGTGGAAGTCCAGGGGTAGCCTAAGACTTATCAACAAAATCAAAACCAGCCTGGACTATACACGACCTTGTTACACACTAACAACATGTTCCAGAAATCTTACACTGAAAGGATTTTCTGGGGCTTCTGGAACTTACTTCTGGATTACTCCTGAAGGGTAAAGAAATGAAACCCAAGATGTCACTCTCCCATCTGTCATTTGATTACCTGGAAGCTCACTCCAGAATGAGGAAAGAGGAGACACGGGGAAAGAAAACTCCTGGTGCTGTAGCTGTGAGCACTGGACCAGCCTTGCCTCTCCCCATTCTGTTGTTTGAGTGCTTTTCTGGGAGTAGCAGGCACAGTTTATTGTGCATCTGTGAGAATCATTCTTCACCCTCTCTGGTCTGCTCTGTAACCCCTAGATCCTGATCTTAGGCTGGGGTATTTGGGTGTAAGTGAATCAGAGACAATGCTTAAGCAGTCTGTGTCTTGGACAGATGTCCTGCTGTTTCGTGGGTCTGGGCTGGAGAAACCTCTAAGCTACAGGGTTTTTAATTCTCCTCCAATGATGCAAGCTGGCCCAGGACAATAGTGTCAGGGCCAGCCTTGTCAAGTGGGGCTTGAAGTCTTGGCTCCTCGGCTCTCTTTGGTTTGTGGCTATTGTTTCCTTCATGGATGGCAGGGTGGAGCTCAGTCGCTGTTTGCATTTTCCTGTCTGCCTCAGACTCATGGGGGAGCATGAGCTTCATGTCCCACTGGCCATCAGTGTGGTGCTGACATTGGCACCTCAAATCTTTTGACCTGACAAAATTTTAGATCCGGAATGCCATTTGCATAGATAAACAATGGCATTTCTAGGTAGCCTGGTTTCCTTAGGGAAGACACAGTCCTTTATCATGTTTATTTTCCTGGTACCCAAGTCCCAGGTTCAACATGTGAGGTGGCAATGGGGCTGTCATCTTGAGATGCAGACAGGTGCTAGGCAGGCCTAAGAAGCTGCCCACCCTGTCTGTCTCCAGAACTTCACTCCTGCATCAATCTTCTGTTTGCCTAGAGCAGTGATTATCAACCTGTGGGTCGTGACCCCAGGGTTGAACAACCCTTTCCCAAGGGTGGCCTAAGACCATCAAATAAAAAAAATTTTTTAAGGATATTTACATTACTATTCATAACAGTAGCAAAACTACAGCTATGAAGTAGCAACAGGAATAATTTTATGGTTGGTAGTGTATTTTATGAGGTATTGTATTGAAGTTGCAGCATTAGCAAGGCTGAGAAACACTGCCCTAGAGGAAGACAGCAAACTCTTGCTCGAGTGTTCAAGATGAACTCCTGATCCTTGCTGCCTGCTCACACAGGAAGGAGATGGAGCTTGGCAGAGCTGTTGTCTCCTGAGCCTGGAGGAATGGAGGACTCTCTAGAGCCCCTCTATCAAACGACTGTGGCCTTTGGTAAAAGGGGAACCACAGACTGGAGCCACATACCTGCCCCTCCCAGATCTTACTTGTCCTTTAATTCAACCAAGGTTCCCAAGGTTATCCCCGGACATATACCCCATCCTGCAGGAAGTCCATTTCGTTTGTTCTCTGTTTTGAAGAAACTCTTCCACCCTCCACACATGCATGTATCCACCCATCATCTGTCCGTTCATCCATTCATCCATCGATTCACTCATCCACCCATTGACTCACACATCCATCCATCCATCCATCCATCCATCCATCCATCCATCCATCCATCCATCTATCCAATCTTTATGGCATGACTGATGTTGTGCAGGGCACTGTGCTAGTCCCAAGGCCCTAGCTGTGACAGATGAGTTCTGCTGGAAGCCAGGTGCCTCCTCTACTCTACGAAATGCAAGCTAGAGGGTCTTTCTCAATGCAAATATTTGTCAAGGTTCCCTGCCACCAGTCCTACTGGACAGTAGAAAAGGCCCAGGATAGAGTCCTTGTGTCCAGGGCAAGAGCACATGAACTCAGCAGGCAGTCCCAGACAGTGAGCATCACACACACTAGGATAAAGTCTAAAGGTAGCAGAGACAGCAGTAACTTCTACAGAAGGCAGCCTTGGAAATCTCTCAAATGCATGTGTAGTCCATGGTTTGAGCACCCCGCCTCAGCCCATAATACATGCACGTATAGATATAAAGGTACAATACGGTTTTGTCTGGGGTTTTGCTTTTCTTTGTGTTGCTATGACAGAATGCCCAAGGCTGGGGAATCTGTGAGAAACAGAAATGTCTCTTTTGTCTTTCTGACAGGTGGTGGTGACAGCTTTCCTGCTGTGACATTCTAATCCATGGTGGAAGGTAGAAGGGCAAGCTGGGGGTAAAAGGAGAAGGACCAAACCTACCTAACTAATGACCGTACCCTAGAGATGATGGCCCCAGCCTGTTCCTAAGGGCAGAGCCCTTGTAGCTAACTAGCCGTGATTCCTGTTGCAAGGGCAGTAAGTTGTATGTGGAGTTTGGGAAGATACTAACATCCACCTACTGAAAATCTGTACACATAATGTTATGTGCATGGATACTAGATGCCGTGGAGAAAAAAAGCAGGTGATGGTGGCCTCTTCTGTTGGAGATGGTGCTGGAGTGTGTCAGTTCCAAGATGCCCTCCCCAAGGTGCATTCTGTGCAGCATCAACAGGACACATAGACGCTATATTCCAGTTTCTGTGTGACCATTGTCTATAATTCCAACATTCAGGGGGATGAGACAGAAGGGTCATGAGTTCAAGACCAGTCTAGGTTACAAAGTGAGACTTTGTCTTAAAAACAAAACACAAGTAGTAACTTCTATTCTGGCATTTGTTATGAATGGTATGCCATGTATAACCATAAAATAACATGAACATGGGAGACATCTCCCCAAATTGGGGAAACTGTTGGGGGCGCTGATTTATATTGGACCATCTCCTCCTCTCTGGCCAGCTCCCAAACTCCACCATAGGCTTGTGACATTGTTGAAAGCAACTCTCCTACTTGAGAAGTATCTCTTTGAATAGTAAGTGGACTTGGCCACTCACTGTATAAATGAGGTGACCTTGAACTCCTGGCCATCTGTTCTTCACCTCCTCAGTTTGTGCATTGCTGGAAACTCACCTGGGGCTTCATGCATGCTAGGCAAATGCTCTACCACCTGAGCCGCATCCCCAGCCCCTCTGCTGTGATTTTTTTTTTTTAGTTTGGTTTTTCGAGACAGGGTTTCTCTGTGTAACAGCTCTGGCTGTCCTGGAACTCTCTATAGACCAGGCTGGCCTCGAATTCACAAAGATCCTCCTGCCTCTGCCTTTTGAATGGTGGGATTAAAGGCGTGTGCCACCACGCCCGGCTCTGCTGCATATTTAAATGGATACTGTGGCTGGCTTTGGCACACAGGCCACTGTCAATTTCTGATCTAACCTACTCAGCTGGAATTTGCAATAATGGTGTCTTCAGAATAACGTTGTGTAAGCCTTACATGAAATAATAAGCACAAAGGGTGTGACAGGGTCTGAGAATTAGCCAGCACCCAGCAAATGGCCATGATTATTATTTATAATCAGTATCATCACAGTGGCAACAGAGAAAGTAGACTAGATTTTTCCAGCATTCTGCCCACAGAACGCTGCAAGGACTGGCAGGGAACGACACATCTGTCAGGTGTTTCTGATTAGCCATCTTGTGGTTGCCACATAATGGGGACAAACAGCTCAGGGAGGAAGATTAGAGGAGAGCCTTTTCCCCGGAAAATGACAAGCTAGAACATATATGATGAGAACAAACATCTCGGAGTGGCAGGGTCACCCTGGCTTTGAGTGGCACGGAATCATCCTGTTCTTGTCTCCCATCCCAGCATTGACATATTTTATCACTAATTGCTTCTTCAAACCTCATCAATGATCTTTTGCACTTTCTGCAAAGAAATGTTGAAAGCTTTTAACGAAGAAATTAATTATGTATAGTCTTAGATGCAAATTAGACTAATTAATTGTAGCATTGATACCCTCTCCTAGCACAAAATATGAGAAGTGGCATTATCCATATTTATAAGGCGCGGTGGATTTTGACAGACGACTGCAGACTGATGAAAGGTGGTCAAGGTGTCTGCGAGGATGCCTTTTCTGTGACAGATACATGTGGCTGCGTTTTGTGAGAAGTTTACTTGAGTTGACAGCAATACCAACTTTTGGATGTTGTGATATGAAAACTTTCGGTAAAAAATTGATATTTTTTTTTATGCAGGATGAAAACTTGCATAGCATTGCAATGACTTAGCATTGAATGTGTCCTGGGACTATGCACCCAGGTCTCACTGTACTTTGAGTGGGAAGTTGTTACCTCTCCCTTCCCAACTCACATATGGTATTGAAGTCTTGGTCCCTAGTGGGGGCAGTTTGGAGGGGGCTTTTGATGGTTTGTCCTCACCAGTGGATTCCTCTGATGATGGAGCATGATCTGAAGGCATCCTGAGATGTGGTGAGCTTTGAGGGTGGAGCCTAGCTGGAGGCACCTGAGGCCTGGTGGGTGGGATTCGAGAATCTGCCCAAGCTCCTGGTAAGCTCCTTCTCTGTGGCCGTGTGTGCCAGGCAGGATTCCAAGAGCCCTCCAAGGCTTCCTGTCTTGATCCTCAGGATGCAGAGGGTCAAGGTCCCATGACTCTAGACATCTACACTACAAAGTGAGAGTGAAGCTGTTTCCCAAACTTGCTGTCCTGTTTGTCCTATTATCCCCAACATGCTGGAACCGGTGTCCTACAGCAGTGATGTCATAAAGAAACACAGATGCCACCTGCTTAGGCTGTCAGACATGGAAACACAGGGCCTTGGGAATCCCAGGCTGGAAGGGAATGGCTAAACCCTGGTGCCAGCCTGAGAGGGAACTTGTCTCCTGGAATGGGATCCACACAGTCGGGCATCTTGTCAGACCCCCTTGCTGGTGAGATTGGAACCCAGACAATGATGGGTCAGAGATGGGCAGGGCCACACCTAGACCAGATGGCTTGGCTGTACAAGCTCTTGCCCTCTCAACCTAAACCTCAGGTCAGGACCTTAAGGGTCAGGTCTGGGGTGTGTCACTGGGCCTCTTTGTCCCTCTTCCCATGGGGCCACATCGAATGACTCCTCTCTGCACTTCCTTTACAGCTTGTCTCTTTAAGTGGTTTACTGGGGGGGGGGGAGGGGTCAGCCTGGCTTGTTAGGGTCTGCCCCTTACAACTGGAGAAATCGGACCATTCCCAGCTACAGGAGAGCCTGGGAAAGAGCTCACTGGAAGGCGTAGTCCCAGCTGTACCACTCACCCCTAGAAGGGGAGGTACTCGCCTCTGGCAAATCATGAGCTGAGTCTTCTTGGAATTTCCTGAAGATCACTGTTCCCAGATCCGTTTCTCTGCACTCCTAGGAAATCTAGCTGGCTCCACTCAGTGTCTCTCTCTCACTTGACCTAAAGGCCAGGTCAGCTCCCAGCTTCCCCCTCCTCAGGAGCTGCCAGCCTTTCTGCTGTGTAGAGACTTTTCAGGTCCCTTCTGCCAGCTAGATCTGGAGACTCCAAGAGGACAGACATCCCAACAGAGGACCCCAGTCAGCCAGTCAGATGGACCGATGCCTAGAGCAGCTTCATACAGTGAGTAATAACACAATCCACAGGACAGTGGTCCGTCTTGAACATCGAGTGCTGTCTTCTAGAAATAAATAAAGTTTTGGCTCCTTTGGAAGCATCACTGGACCCTTGCTGCCAGCCTGCGGGGTCTCATTTGAGACAGGTTAAGTTTGTTTTAAGGTGTCAGTGTGGCAGGGGTGGGTGGAGACAGAGGCCTTAAGATTAGCATATGTGAGAAGCCCATGGCAGGGAAGAAAGTAAACCTGAAGCTTCCTATGCAAATGCCTGCTGTCCCGCTTGGAATGGGATGGGGGGAGACATTGAATGTCAACCTTTGTTCAGCTCTCACCCACCTCCATTCTTACGTGTTTTTCCTCTTTTAATGAGCTGCCTACATTTCGCTGCTCTCCATTGTCCCTTCTTTAGGGGATATGAAATCTGGGAATCATAGGGACTGCTGCTCTCTGTCTCCAGCATCTGCCTAGAACATCACCTCCCTCTAAAATGTGCTTTCGGCAAGGGTGGTACATGAGTGGGCGTGGCCGCTGCTGATAGACTGCTTGGAAGCCAGTGACCAGCCAGATTTGGCGGCTGGCTGAAGTTGCTGGCCACTGCCCTAAGGCCCAAGTGCGGTATCCCGGGCATTTTGCACACATTCCCACACAGCACCCATCTCTGCTGTCACTGCCACAGTAGCTCCCTCCGCTGGCTGTCCTCGTGTTCCTTGCTCAGGAACCAGGCACCATCCCACCTGGCTCACTGCTGGATGTCCCTGACTGGAAAAGTGACAAACACACAGTTGGTTGAAGCCGAGTCTGCCACCATTGGGTTCCATGCCGTCCTCTGTGTACCCTCCTGGCATCACATTCAGAACCTTCTAGAAGAAGAGAGAGCCCCATCAACAGTAAGAGTCACAAGTGACAGGTAAGCTGGGGCAGCTGAGAGACTGGCCAGGAAGGCTTAGTGATGCATTCGCACAGCAGGGAAGGGAGCAGTTAGTTTCCACGGGAGACAGCGTGCTGGAAGCTGACTCTCGGTTTTGTTTTTGAGACAGGGTCTTGTGTAGCCCAGGCTGGCCATCAACTCAAAGAGTTGAAAATGACTATTTGAGAAAGACCTTGAATTCCTGATCCTCCTGCCTCTACCTCCTAGTGCTGAGGATTAACAGGTCTGCACCACCAAGTCCCTTTTTAATCTACACACACACACACACACACACACACACACACACACACACACACACGTTTACAAACTGGCCCCACACAGCTGCCAACTCTGCCCTGGCCCTCATCTGAAGCCAGCCTTTCCAGAAATTCCCCCAGGGAGCCGCACCCACCCACCCACCCCCTCCATCTGTCTTCAGAGCAAAACTCATGGCCTGTGGGAAAATGCCAGTCACTTTGTGGCAGTTGGCGATGGGTTTATGTTGGAAATAGTCTACTCTGGATAAAAGTAAATAAAAAAAACCTTTTCCCTTAGAATTAACCTCGGTATTTATTTTTCGCACCGCTGGTGCGGCAGGCAGCCCTACTCCCACCCTCTGCCTTGCAGGCCAGGCTCCTGGCAATCAATGGTCATGCCTGACTCTCATCTGCACACTTGCTGGCCACCCCCAGCCCTCCCTGTGGGATGCTTTTGACGAGGTCCTGTAGCAGAATGGTTAGAAGTTCTTATTAATAAAATCAAACCTGAGGCCAGTTATTGGGGTGAATGCTAGAAGATCAGAGAAGCAGAACAAGCCACAGCTACCTCACCTCGTCAGTTCCTCAGCTGGTCTTGTTTCCTCAGACTGGAAGCCTCTGAGTTCTCATCCAGAATGGATCTCAGCTGAACTGTGTTGCTCCAAAGCCTAAAAGCTTAACCAGCCAAATGCTTCTAATTTCTGGTCTTCACGCCTTATATATCTTTCCACTTTCTGCTGTCACTCCCTGGCTGGATTTCTGGGAATAAAGACGTGTGTCACCATGCCTGGATGTTTCTAATGTGGCCCTGAACTCAGAGATCCAGAGGTATTTCTGTCTCTGGAATGCTAGGATTAAAGGTGTGTGCTACCACTGCCTATCTTCATGTTTAATATTGTGGCCATCCTGCTCTCTGACCCCAGATAAATTTATTTCGGGGAACACACAATATTTTGGGGAACACAATACCACCACAAGGTCCACCTCCTGTTTAGAAGTTTCATGAAATTTTACAGATTTGGGCATTCCGGTTTCCAAAGTCACTTCTTGCTGGGTGCCTCCGCGGCTGCAGCTCTGATGCAAGGTGACAGACAGCATCTTGAGAGTGGGTAGCAGCTAGAGCCAAGCCACACAGGATGCAAGACCCACTCATGATAAGACTGCCTTCCTGTCAGGAGTCCCCTGGACCTAGCCTGTCCTGGCAGATCCCACCAACCCTGGAAAGAGCCAGGTGCCTCCCCATCCCTATTCCCTTACACGGTACCTTGATCTTTATACCAACTCATCTCCTGCCTCCTTGCCTGCCTTTGGTGGCTTCAAAGGAGGGTCCCCCAACTTTTTCTGCAAAGAATCAGGTGGTGATGGAGGTTTTAGGCATTCTAGTTTGCTGGGACCTTCCTCGTCAGAACATGAATGTCTTATGTCCCAGAAGCCTCTGCATCTTAGGCAATCTGGACTCATCTGTCTCCACGTTGACACGTGACTGTTGTCACAGCAGAACCTGTGTAAAGGAGTGGTGTGGCTGGGTACCAATGAAGCTTTATTTATAAAGCCAGATCTGGCTTCCAGTCTTCATCTCCATCAGCTCTGTAAGGCCATTGCTGGCAACCTATGTCCTGGAGCAGTTTGTCTGTTGAGCCTCTGGTCCTTTCCCCAGGGAATCATGTTTACTGAAGAGGGATATAGCCTCTATCAATTTAATGCACACACACACACACACACACACACACACACACACACACACCACTCAGACACCATATAAACACATACACATACACACACATAACATACATACATATTCACCATACAAACACATATACACATACACACATACCACACTTACACATACACACTCACATGTCACACACACACACACACACACACACACACACACACACACACTGTACCACTGCTCCAGAACCACTATCACCCACCCCTGCTGGCTGGCTCTCGGGTGACTTTTCTCTAAGAACTTCCGAGGGATCAGATGGGCTCATATCCTGGCTTGTGGCTACCTCCTTTTCCTTACCTCCTCCCATCCCAGGTTCTCTCCTCAGGCTCTCCTTCCCTAGGATCTCAGTTCTGTCTCTCTCTCCACCCACCTAGATCCTTGCATGGTGTCCAGCGTGCTCTTGGCTCCCAATCACTCTCTGATCTATTGTCTTTCCACTCTGGTGTATGAATCTCTAGGCCAAAACTGTCTGTCTGTCTGCCTGCCTTTCTGGTGAACTGGATCTAAACATGGGGTACTGAGTATGTGGTTGCAGAGATCACTGCACCTTACATGCAAAAGCATGAAGTTCAGAGGGCTCAACAGGTTCATTCTGGGTCTGAACAGATGGGGACTTCTGGGGGCTGATTTGTCCTCCAGCACTGACACATGGGCACACCACCAGCTCTCTCTGGCTGAAACTTCACGTCTGCCCCCCATGTCTCCCTACAAGGCCTGTGCCAACTGCGTTTCACACTGGCTTCATCTTCTCATTGCTTCCTGATGTCCTGGGCCCACTGTCTCAAGGAACAGGGGTCTTGAGATGGAGCAGTTGTCCTGGACTGTCTGGT
Source organism: Onychomys torridus (assembly GCF_903995425.1). Taxonomy (NCBI): domain Eukaryota; kingdom Metazoa; phylum Chordata; class Mammalia; order Rodentia; family Cricetidae; genus Onychomys; species Onychomys torridus. Next base: position 131,318,232 of record NC_050446.1, read on the forward strand.
ACGTTCAATGATATCATAAGCCCCTTATGAAAGTGATTGGAGGGCAAGAGACAAGGGAGGGGAAGAGAGGGAGGAGAGGAAAGGGAGACAAGAGGGAGAGGAGAGAATGGAGGGAAGCCACTCCATCGTTGTCACATTGGCTTCGAACATGGAAGAGCAGGCCACAAGCCAAGGATTGCACACAGCACCCCAAAGCCAGGAGAGGGCAGGGCCCCCAGAGTCTCCGGTGGAGGCTCCACCTGAACTACCCCTCTTACTTTTCCTTGAGGCTGCTGTTCTACTTCTGATCTCCACAGGGAGATAATAAATTCCAGTGCTTAAAAAGAAAGCATTCACCAGGCGGTGGTGATGCATGCCTTTAATCCCAGCACTTGGGAGGCAGAGGCAGGAGGATCTTTGTGAGTTCAAGGCCAGACTGGTCTACAGAGAGAGATCCAGGAAAGGTGCAAAGCTACACAGAGAAACCCTGTCTCAAAAAATAAAAAGAAAGAAAGAAAGAAAGAAAGAAAGAAAGAAAGAAGAAAGGAGAAAAGAAAGAAAGAAAGAAAGAAAGAAGAAAGAAAGAAAGAAAGAAAGAAAGAAAGAAAGAAAGAAAGAAAGAAAGAAAAAGAAAGAAGAAAGAAGGCATTCCTGTAGTTGTATAAGCCACAAAGTGTGGTCATCTGTTAGCACAGCAACAGGAATCGAACACCACAGCAGAAAGTCCAACTTATGTGAAGAAATTTTGCTGTAAGTAGGCATCGGGTCAAAGAAAAGCCCTGCCAGCTTATGATCCCCCAAATGCCATCCCACAAAACCAAAAACACCAGCGGTCCAAGTCCTCAAGACATGCTTAGGAAGAGTCCTCCTGGTACCTATGCCTTTCTCCACAGCTCATGGGGCTGGGAGCAGAGGCCTGAGCAATCCAGAAGAAAACAGAGGAAGAGTTGGGACAGCGTCTCCATGGCTACATCCACTTGACTGCCCACTTCCACCTCCAAGAAGAGGCTGGATGACAAGTGTGGCAGTTAGTGTTGATCATCAACTTGACAGAATCTGGAGTCTCCTGGGAGATGGGCCTCTGGGCATGACTGGGAAGATTACCTGGTTGTGTTCACTGAGTGGGAAGACATGCTGTCTCTGAGTGAACCATTCCCAGGCGAGTATCCCAGACTGATCAATGCACAAAGGGGGCTGAGCAGTAGTGTGTACTCACCGCTCTCCTGGCTGGTGCCGGCTGAGCTTCGACCTCCCTGTAGCCTTGACTTCCCAGCCATGATGGACCACAGCCTTGCACTACCAGCCAGAACAGCCCTTTCTCCCTTAAGCTGCCTTCATCAGAGCATTGTATCGTAAGAACAAAGAAACCAAGATAGACGTTATCAAGTTGTGGAAGTGAAAAGCTTTACCATCGGGAGCTGGTTTTCCTCCCAAGAAGAGCAAGCAAACACTGAAAACATTCACACAGCCAAAAGAGCTGTTGGGTGCAACATCTGCCCAGTGCCTCAGCATTGGGCCGGCTGTGTCCACACAGCTTCCTTCACAAACACAGTGGCAGATTTGACTTCAGGCCACACTTGGCTGACTCCTGCCTGAGACAGAGTGTCTGTTTGCATCACATTTTAGCCTGTGCACAGGGGGACCCTCAGTTATCTGATAATCACTTTTCTGAAACAAAACTATCAAGTTTCTTCCCTCTGTGTCAACTGAGATGACTTGTGCATCATTCCAGAAGGTTCTGAGCATGAGGAAGCCTCTGCAGCCCTCTCCCATTTCCCTCTTAATTATCACAGACAATCTCATGATACTGACAATTCTGCATTCCGCCTCCTCGTGGTGAGGTTTCTCCACAGTCCGCTGGTCAAACAGCAGCCTGCTGACGTAAAACGTCTACTGTGTTAGTCACCTTTCTCATTGTGTGACCAAGTAAACACGTGACAAAGACTTAAGAAAGGAGGTTTGAGTCTGATCTACAAAGTGAGTTCCAGGACAGCCAGGGATGTTACACAGGGAAACCTTGTCTTGAGAAGAAGAAGAGAAAGGAGGAGGAGGAGGAGGAGGAGGAGGAGGAGGAGGAGGAGGAGGAGGAAGGAAGGAAGGAAGGGAGGGAGGGAGAAGAAGAAGAAGAAGACGAAGAAGAAGAAGAAGAAGAAGAAGAAGAAGAAGAAGAAGAAGAAGAACAAGAAGAAGAAGAAGAACAAGAAGAAGAAGAAGGAAAAGAAGAGAAGAGAAAAAAGAAAAGAAAAAAGAAGAAGAAAAGAAAAGAAAGGTTTGTTTTGGTTCACAGTTTGAAGGTAACGGGAGACTGGGGCAGCTGGTTGCCTCATATCCACAGTGGAACCCGAGAGACATGAACACTGGTGGTCAGCTCTCCTTCCTTTGACACAGTCTGGGACGAGAGATCATAGGACAGAGCCACAAATATTCAAGGTAGACCTTCCTACTTCAGCTAAACTTCTCCGAGACATTCTTATGGACATGCCCATAGGTGTATCTCCATGGTAATTCTAAATCCCATCAAGTTGAATGAAAATTAACATGGACTCCTTGCCCCCTGCCCACCCTCCTTGGCCCTGGCCACTCCCTTGGAGAGGTGGTGAGGTGGAGCAGAAGACTCTGGGGTCCAGTGTTAGATCCACAGTTTCAGAGAGCTGCCTCTGGTGCTACCAAATCCTCACTGAGTTGACTGATGCTTCATTTCAGCGTCTGCATCTGTGACACAGGGAAAGCGCTCAGAGTTGGTTTGTAGGGGAGTGTGAGGTATGTGGCCAGTGTGCTCGGTGGTGCAGTAGGTTGGGAATACACTACTGTGTCTCAAACCTACTGTGGTTCTTGAAAGAACAGAGCTGAGATACAGCCTAGAGGGTGGGTCCTTGTGCAGCATGCAGAGCCTGGCTGCTCGCTGCAGAGCTTGGCTGCTCGCTGCAGTGTGGTCTTACAAGAGTAACTTAACACCTCTGAAGCTCAGAGTTTTCATCTAGGAATGGGGTTACAATTTTAGCTATTAGGGTGTTGTGATGACTCAGTATGAAGCTGCCACATAACACAGAACAGCAACTAAATCTGAATTACAGGTAAACAGTGAACACCTTTTTTGTATTCATAAGTCTCAAACATGGAATGTTTACTCACCAAGCCCACTAGGCCCCTTTTAATAGTGAACGTGTGTGTGTGTGTGTGTGTGTGTGTGTGTGTGTGTGTGTGTGTGTGTCTGTCTGTCTGTCTGTCTGTCTGTCTAGCCAGTGCTGGGTCTGAGGCCACACAGGCCTCCCACTCCTTTGGCATTCTTACTTGGGGTAATCTTGGCCCTCCCAACACAGCCTCTGGGCTCCATTGTCCCCAGACTGAATGAGTTGGCTTCCCCTATCTATGGGAAGTTGTCCCCTGCTTCTGGGGTCAGGGGCTATGGCTGCAAAGGGACATTCAGGGTGGACAGGAGGGCCTGCTTCCCAGCTCTCACTGGAAGGGGGCTGGTTTCCAAGGCCTAAAGATCCTGATGCCCCAAAGATAGTTCTAGAAGTTCTCTTCCCGTAGACAAGTCTTCTCTCCTTTGGTTTTCTCTTCCCATGATCCTCTTCTTGAGACTTTTTCTGGGATTAAAGACATGTGCCGCCACCACCAGGCCCTCTTCCCTTCTAAACCCAGCAAGCTGGCTGCGGTGGTCCACACTGTAGGATCTGTTGAAGAAATGGAGACAGAATAAGCCTCAGCTTGAGGCCAGCCTGGGCTATACAGTGAGGCCAGCCTGGGCTATACAGTGAGGCCAGGCATGGAGATCCACACCTTTAGTTCCAGCACTTGGAAGGCAGAGACAGGTAGATCTTTGTGAGGTTAGCCTGGTCTATGTAGTTCCAGGACAGCCAGGGCTGTCTCAAAACAAACCAAACAAACAAACTCCAGCAAAACGCTGTTTTCTCTTCTTCCACATTGCCCTGCTTTACTTTGCTTCTCATTTTTCTCCTGGGACTTCACTGGCCAGTGCATATGTCTTTGTTTTGTTTTGGAGACAGGGTTTCTCTGTGTAGCTTTGCGCCTTTCCTGGAACTCACTTGGTAGCCCAGGCTGGCCTTGAACTCACAGAGATCTGCCTGGCTCTGCCTCCCAAGTGCTGGGATTAAAGGCGTGCGCCACCACCGCCTGGCTGTGCATATGTCTTTTAAAAGGAGGGTGTAGATGCACAGTTTGCAGTTCAGAAGATATGACAGCACTACAGAATCTTCCCTTGTCTGTGTGTGCCCTGATCCTCATTCCCAGGCTGCAGGATGTAGCAATTTTTCTATCATTAATCCCTTTGGGCCAAGTGTTTGTCCAGGGCGTTTGGGCTGCTCCCCAGGGATTGGCCGCTACTGAAGACACATTAGTGTACAATTCTTGCTAGAGCTCTGGACCCAGGGGTACAGTGGCCCTGTGTGGCAGCAGAGGCTGATTGGATGGGAACCTTCAGTGCAGACCTAGTCTTAGAAAGCTTAGGACACCAATACAGGACATTGCTTCTGGTGGCATGTAGAGGCAGCCTGAGAATTCTGACCAGCTTTGCAAGAACATTGTGTCTCTGGCCTGGTGTCCCAAGATCGCCCTCCACCTTGCCCATAGGGCACCATAGAGCAGACACCATAAAGTGTGGTTTTTATAGATCCCACAATAAATTCAGGAATAGCATAATTATGTAGCCTCATATCTGAGTGTTGGAACTGCTTTGTTAAATGTGTAGGAGAGGAAAGACCTTCTTCCTTTCCTGGGTTTGTAGACAGGCCTAGGAATTACCTGGCAAAAGATATTAACAGGGGAATAAAGGCAATTCTTATGTCATGGTTGATGCTATCAATTGGACAAGATCTGGAATCATCTGGGAGCCCAGCCAGGGCCATGTCTATGAAGGGCCGTTTAACTTGTGTGTAAAGAACCATATTAATTGTGGGCATCATCATTGCGTAGGCTGGGGTCCTAGACAGCATAACGGAACATGTGAGCTGAACACCAGCATTCATCTCTCCCTGCCTGCTGATTCTGGACATAACATAAGCTGCTCTCACCGTGATTGCCCCACCATGTTGGATGGTTCCTCAGACTGAGCCACAACCAACTCTTCTTCCTTAAGTTGCCATTATCAGGAACTCAATGGCAGTGATGAGGGAAAATGGTGTGACTGTGTAGGGAGGCCTTCACATGGGAAAGGGCCACCCTAGGAAGTGGGCAGAGGAGTGATACACTATCTGAACAAAGAGCAGAATTTGAAACGTCAGGACAGAGGAAAAAGTGGTTGAGCTAAGGACACTAAACTGTAAATTAGGAGCCACTAACAAAGGACAAGGGCCGTTCCACTGTGTCATTTGGAGAGTTTCACTAAAATGCTGACACCTCGTTCCTAACAATAAGCATATATTCCCACTCCTGGGATGCAGATGTGTCCTCCTCACAGGACAGTTACAGTAATAAGACTACCAGGTGTCTTGTTCCAGTATCGAGTGACTTCCGTCTCCATTCATTGTTTCTAATGAAGCCTCTGACAGGTTCTCAGAGGGACAATCCAGAATCCTGTCCCCAGCTCAAGGACCTGAGCTTTCTGTTGCTGTGATAAACACCATGGCAAAAACTAGCCTAGAGGAGGGAGGGCCAATTTCAGCTTTCACTTCCAGGTCACAGTCCATCATCCAAGGAAGAGAGGGCAGGTGCTCAGGCAGGTAACTGAAGCAAAAGTAGAGGAAGAACACTGCCCCGTCTCTCAGGCTCAGCTCACTGTCTCATACAGCCCAGACCCACCTGCCTATGCATGGTGCTGCCCACGGTGGACTGAGCCCTTCCACATCAATCACCAATAAAGACAGTTTCTCACAGTCATGCCCACAGCACAATCTGAGAATGGCAATTCTTCTATTGAGGGTCCTGCTGCCCAGGTGATCCTAGGCTGTGTCAACCATAAAAACTTACCAGGATGATCACACAGATAGATTGATTAGATTTGGACTAGAAATGCCTACAGCAATGGCCCTCAAGGATGTGTCTTCCCCAGGCTGGATCCACATGTGGCCTGTGAAAGGGAAATGCCGACCAAGGACACAGGACACAGGCCAGCTTGTCCAGTTGTGTGGTTTAAAGGCTCTGGGACATCCTTCTCTGTCAGCCCACTGTAGCTGGAGAGCAGCTCTCCAGCTCCCGCCAAGCCCCCGCAGTCTCACAGCCCACTTATAAAATAAACACACAGACGCTTATATTACTTATAAACTGTATGGCCACGGCAGGCTTTTTGTTATCTACTTCTTTTATCTTAAATTATCCCATTTCTATTATTAATCTATAAGTTGCCCCATGGCTTACCTTATATCTCGCTTGTCATGGCAGCGGCTGGCAGTGTCTCATGAAAGGATAGATTATTGAACATACTTCTAAAGAACAACTACTTGTTTAAAATGTCTTACATTGGTAAAGATTGTAGTCTATTGATACAAGTTTAAACTTAATTTTGTTATACTGTGTGTGTATTTCTACACTTGTTTAAGGTATTATGTTTATGTAACTCATTTAGATTGTAATGGATAAGAAATACAAATCAATTAGTCTTCTCTGGTAGTCAAACTTATAGTCATGTTAAGTTTTCTAGGTATACAAAGATATATTTCAGATAGACAGGTAATCTTCAAACACTTCAAAGACCTATAGAATAAAACATTCAAAATATTTTTTAAAATTTAGACTTTCTGGACAGTGAAACATGTCTGCTCCTGACAGCACCAATTTACTTCAGAGAGGAGGATGGGAATCAAAGACACTCTATATGGAGTTTATCTTCACCTTGACAAAAATAGCCATTTGGCAAGAAACTGTTCTTGACTGCTTGATCGAGTGGAATACAGGACCCATAGGAAGGTGACCACTGAACTTTGCTTGACAAAATGGTCCTTCAGGTTCCTGCTTCACAGAGGAAACTGCCAGACATTCTACAGGACACAGAGAGAAGTAACTGAGAGACTCTAGCCCTGTGGGCTGAAGACAGATGCCCCAACTTTACAAAGGAACATTAGGTGACTGTCTAGGCTGCCAGCTGTCTCTGTCTACCCTGCAAGACTCCCGAAAGTTGCTTGCATCCTTCTCCCATTTCTCAGGTAATATTATATCCTTCTCAGGTCTTTGATGTAGTTAAAGCTAAATAGTTACAATTTTTCTTAGTTATGATAAAAGATAAGTTAGATATAAAACCTAAGACTCACAAATATAAGATAGATAGGATATCTTCTTTAATTTTGCCAAATAAACTAGTTATTATAAATAGACTAGTTACTATAACTGTAATTCTTGCTTGGTGATTGTTTTGTTATCTGTAATTTTACTATGTAAAAGTTAAAACCTTACTTTTAAAAAAAAGGGGGAAGTGCTGTGGGATGTTCTTTATGTCAAATGTGTTGCACTGATTGGTTAATAAATAAAACACTTAACAGAGAGAATCCAGGACCACACTTCTCTGACCCCTGCTGAAAGACCTGGGAAGACAGGAGGGCCATGGGTCATAGAGGGGAAGCCTTAGCCCTGCAGACAGCAGAATCTCTGGTCACTCCTGGTGAATGCTCTTGATTCTTTGAGGATCCTTTTTCTTATCTGTGAAATGGGGACATTCGGGGAGCTAACTCAGATAGTGGTTGTGAGGGTGTTAGCCCAGGGACAACACTCACAGCACATGTGGTTCATCCATGACGAAGCTATGGTAAAATTCCCCAGTCAGCCAACACCTCTGACCCAAGCATTTCGGTCCCACCCAGCCCTTGAACGCAACCCCCCCCCCCCATCAGCATGCAGCTCTTCTTGGCTCTGCCTTCCCTAAGAACTGTCCTCTGCTCTGGGATTCTTGCATGAATCTGTCTCCCTAAATCTGTGGCCCTCTTACCACTCCTCTCCAGTCTCCCTGAGGCAGGAGAGTCCACTGTGGCAGCCATTAGTCATGTGGCTCTTAGTCCCAGCTAAGCTACATAGTACATATAAAATAGGCACTAGATTGCAAAATATTTAGTGCCAGAAGGAATGAAAAGCACCTCTTTATTAAGCTTGTAACATGATGGACTGGATGTATTGGGGGTATATTGGGTTACATTAAATCAACTATTCAAATTATTCTCACGTGGCTCTTGTTCTTAACTACAGCTAATAGAACATTTAAAATTCCACACATAGCTTGAATTTGTGGCTGTTAGGCATCTTGAGTCTGAACTGGAACATCTTTCACTTGGAAGTGAAGTGAGCATGGGTTTGTGCTCTGCTGTGGAGTCCAGCACATCTGCCCTACAGACCTGCCCAAGGCCTTGGTCCTGAGGCTACATTTCCTAGTCCTCCAATATGCATGATCATCTTCTATAACCTAATCATTCCAGAGAAGGGGCTTCATTTCCATAGCATCTAAGTTTCCAGCCCCCATCCCAGAGATGGAGCATCTCTGGTGAGTGTCAAGCTGAGCCCCCTGGGAAGTGGTCACAGGGTCTGACAGCTGTGTTTTTTGGAAGAAATAATAGAATTTTTTAGTGTGTGTGTGTTTATATGTGTGTGTGCGCACGCCTTTGCGTGTCTGTGTATATGTTTATATGTGTGAGTGTCTCTGTATGTCTGTGTATGTGTTTATATGTGTGAGTGTCTCTGTGTGTCTGTGTATGTGTTTATTGTGAGTGTGTCTGTGTATGAGTGTGTTTGTCTGAATATTCCTATGTACTTGGCTGTCCCTCTCTATGGGGTGTGGGGTTGGTCTGTATGTGTTCCAGCAGCAGCTCTCAGACCCCTTTGGGGGGGGGTCTCCTATCAGATATTTATATTACAGTTTACAGAGGTAGCATGAAAGCTACCTAATTTCATTGACCATGTGCTGGCCACTGCTTTCCACATCACAAACCTAAGAGAGCCTACCTCTCCTGGTGCCTTCCAGCACACTTGTGGGAATTGAGGGGAGACAGTGTGGGTTACAGGGAAGAAAACTGAGGACCCTCCAGACCAGTTCAAGAAACTGGAGAAGCAGCTGGGACTTAAAGCCATCCGAAGTGCTACAGAACTGAAGGGAAGTCTGAGAAAATCCACAGGACTTCAACCAAACCACCCTCTGGGTCTCGGGTCTCACTAACTGACACCTGCCTGGCCGCCCGAAGTTGGTTTTAGTTGTAATGGAAGAGAGGTCTTCTCCTTCAGATGCTGCCAAGGAAGGTTTCTGATCTCCACGTTTCCCTTTAGAAGGTTCTCCACCCTTCAGCCGGCGTCTTCTGTTTGCATATAAATGATCCTCTCACTCTGGGCCCTGAGTGTTTGGACACAAGAGGAAGAGAAATTCTATTTCACATCGCGGTGGAGTTTCCCAAACACAGAAAACTTAGTTGCCTTTGAAAAAAAAAATCTTTTTCTGTTCTGGTGCTCTACTTTGGATGAGATGAAGCCTTTTCCTTTAAGTCCTGGCCGCTTGGCAAACGCTTATTTTAACTGACACTCGGGTCAAAGGCTTGTTGGTCAAGTCCTTTCATTTGGTTTTATGGCAAATTAAATTATACTTGCGGTTAAACAAAATTACATTAAGAGCCATATGTGCTGGGGGAGTTTTGCAGAGGATATCGTGTTTGTACCTTAAAAAGCTCCCAGATTCTGTTTAAAGTGGGTTTTTCATAAACTCCGGGATCACCAAGTAAAATAATGTCTTTTATGGAATCAAACAGCTTTGAGAAAAACAGGCGCGCGCTCACAGACGCAGGCACACACACACACACAACACACGGAAAGAAAGCAAAGATTTTTTTTTTCCCCTGTCAGGACTTGGACATGAAGGGATTTGTGTAAATTGCCGTCTTTTGCAGAAAGAAGCAAGCCTCTGCACTTTCCTGCTCTCTGAGGTTGTTATGACATAAGAAAACAGAATCTCTTTAGACCTGGAATTTAATTAATTCTTAAAAAAATAATTTAGCAGCAGTATGTTAGAAGGAAAAGAGGAGGGGGAGGGATTTCCGATTAGATCCAAATAAGCGTTCCTTAATCACCCTGATGAAGGCGTAATTTGCAAAACACTGTAAGACAGTAACATCTTCCTCATTTGAGGAGGGGGGGATTTTTTTAAGCGCATTGATGAAAAAAATAAGTAGAACATTTTAATTAAAACTCATAAAGTTGTGGCCATCTGCTGGAGATTGTTCGGCGGGGCGGTGATTAGCGGATGCCTGCACCGGGATAATGAAGCGAGCGGCGGTTATTGGCATCCTCGCTGGGCCCTGTGTGAGAACGCGGCGGGCTGGCCCTGCAGAGGGGCCGACGTCTATTACATTCCAATAAGTGTCGCCCGGGAGGGAGGAGGGCGGGGCGGGGAGCGGAGTTAAACACAGGAAACAAGCGCTGAGTGTGTGCAATAAAAGTGATCACAGCTCAGGGCTGCTGATGTCAGATCCCGGGGTCGGGGGTCAGGGGGGTGAGCGCTCTGAAAGCGAGCGGCGGGCGCGGGGGGCGGCGCGCGCACAAAGGGCCCCGAGCGCCTCGTTAGGGGCGCGTTTGATGGGCTCGGTGCCCCACGGGGGCCCCGGGCCGTGTCGATGGGATAATTACGATGATCTAACGGCCGGGCTCTTTTGCATGCAGCCTTGCTGAATGGGACGCCTGGAGGCTGCATTGAGGCCGGCCGGTGTAAACTGTGGGGTGCCTCGCCGACTCGGAGCCGCGGAGGCTGGCGGCGGGTCAGCTTCGACCTCTGTGCATTCAGCCTTTGAATGGGCCGCCGTCTTTGAGCCTCGAGTGACAGATTGGAGGTCAGCGACTGGCAGATGGACCCGCCCCCGGTGCACGAGCGACAGCCGGGAGAAGGGGGCTTCTCCACCGTCCCAAACCAGTCTCTTTAAAAAAAAAAAAAAGGCATTTATGTATTTATTTATTTATTGTGTGCACACGCTCATACGCTAAGCAGCGCGTGGGAGGAGGTCGGAGGACAACTCCTGGGAATCACGTTTCTCCTTCCAGCCTGTGAGTCCCGGGAACCCAACTGACACAACCAGTCTTGGCAGCGAGTGTTTTTACCTGCTGCGTCCCCCTCTCCCTCCTCCCCTCCCCGGAACCACCACCAAAGACCTTCCCTCTTTATGAGCGGAGTCCCACTCCGGTCCTGGCATGGGAGATGCTCCCTGTGAGCTGACTTGGCCCCTGCCAAGGGCACCAGGTCCCAGCCCAGATCTCTTGGAGAGGAATTGGAGGGGGAGAGAAAAAGAAGAAAAAGAGAGGAGGGGATGTGTCAAAAGGACAAGAAATGAGGTAAATTGAACCTCATCAATCTGCAGAGATCCAGTCCTTTGGGGCCCATTGTCTACAATTCAAACTAATGGTGGGCTTCCAGCCAAGCTTGTGTAAGGGGCTCATTGTAAATTATTCTGTAAAAATAAGAGCCGTGAGCTGGCAAGGTGACTAAGTGGGCAAAGGAGCTTGCTGCCAAGACTGATGACCTGGGTTCGATCCCTAGGACTCATAGGGTGGGAGGGGAGACCCAAATTGTCCTCTGACTCTGGCGAATCCAAAATAAATAGATGTGGTTCGTTGTTTTTTTGTTTGTTTGTTTGTTTGTGTTTTGTTGTTGTTGTCTGTCTTCTGAAGCAAGAGAGCTCTGACCTTTTAGTGCTGAGGTGTCAGATACTGAGCCTGGAGCCCAGTGGCTGTCTGTGGGCAAGAGGACAGTGCAGAAAACCACGGTCTCCTCCTTTGCAGGGGAATGTCAGCCATCCCTTTCTCTTGCAGTTAAAAGCACCGAGCTAACAGTTTCCACGGGGAAACTTTCATCTCACTAGTGAAGAGAAAAGAGTGCAAAGACCCCTCTTCACCATGCCAGACCCACATATACGGGTTCCAGCTGTAGCAACGCCCATGATATTCCAGTCTCTGCATTCACAGAAGCCCAGCGCACATGACCCTTTCAAAGCTGCTGTGCCCCTCTGCTGACACCATTTTGCATCAGTGAATCGGGCATTCCCCCTAGGAATACTGCCTGGCATTAAGACTGAGCCTTTCTCACACAGCCAGTGCCCCACTGGACGGATAGTTAGGTTATTTCCAGCTTTCTTCTCACCAGCAATATCGCTATGAATGTATTTTATGTGCCGACGTTATACATTATTTCAACGGTCTCTTTGGAGTGAAATAGCATGTCTTGTAAGGTTCGAGTTCTCATATATTTTACATATGGACCCAGAATCAATGCAAGACAAGAGTCTAGGCCCAGAGACATGCACACCTGGATGGCAGAGGGTTTCTTCTTGCAGTACACAATTAACCCATCATCTCTTGTAGCCCAGAAACCTCCTTCTTCTAGACAGGAATTAACAGGAATTCTGTGTGCATTCGTGCGTGCATGCGTGCATGCATGTGCGTGTGTGCATGTGCATGTACGTGTGTGTGTGTGTGTGTGTGCGTGTGTGTGTGTGTGTGTGTGTGTGTGTGTGTGTGTGTGTGTGTGATCCTTCCAGGGAAAGGTGGGGTCTCTGATATTTTATTCACTGTCTTCTTCATTCGGTGAAGTCCTGTTATTTTAGCCCCCAGTTTGAGAATAACCTTATCAGTGTTGAGTCCCCAGGTCACAGCCTCTTCACAGCTGGGCCGAGGACCAGGTGACCCTGAGGTCCCTGAACCACATTTGGGAACAATACCTCGCACAGCACGTGGCGTCCTGTAACTGACAAAATGAAGCTGTCAAGTGTAATAAGATGCAGCCCTGCTCTGGATGGCTCCGCTACTCCCTCCTGGAAGAGGGCTGGACTCTTCCTGGGATACACTGGTCTTCATGAAGAAATCGAAAGTAGGGTTCATGGTGTTTCAACATTTAGGGTTCTGTTTAATTTTAATATGCACGTAGGAAAAGTCTTTCTTTCCCTAAACAGAAGTACGGAACTCTCCCTGCACCCACTAATCCATCTCCTGCTCCCGCCCTGGATTCCGAGGCCCCTTTACTTCCTTACCTCCCCTCTGTAAATAGTCTCTGCATGCAAACAGGTATTACTCTCATCTCCCACTTTGCACAGCAAATTCCCACAATATGTACTTTGCCTAGCCTGCTCACCACCAAGCACAATGACCTGAGTTGGATCAAGATCCACAAGGTGGAAGGAGAAAACTGACTATCGCTTCTGCCCTCCACATTCCCCTGGCATGCCTGTATATACCCACACACAAAGACGATAAATAAAATATAACAGTGAAAACGGGCTTTCTTCAGTTTCTTACAGTGGACGTACTGGGCTCCAGGGTGGGGGATGGGGTGGAGTGGAGTCTCCACAGCTATACTTCATTGCACGCCCCACACTTTGCCCCTCCCCCACACCCTGGCAGGTTCCAGGCATCCTCAAGTTTATTCAGTTAGATAGGTATGGAAAATGTTTATAGGTGCTTTCCAGTCCTAAATAGTTAGCATGAATACGGAATAGAATCTCTCCCTAAGGCTACAGAGAGCCTCCACTCAGCCAGAATTTAGAAATCCCTAGGACTGAAGAACCCCTGAATTTCTTTGCCCCTAAGTGGGATGCCCAGGAGATGTGTTTGCTCTTAGGGATGGGGGATAGCCCTCCAAAGGGTGGCAGCTCCCTCTAGTTGACATGCCCCAGCAGTCACTTTACTTACCTCGGCTTGGGAACCAGGACCTGCTGAAGACTGTGCACCTGCTCAGGCTTATTGAACTAGGAACTTGCCCAGGTCCCCATTCCCAGACTCCATCCAAAGCCCCTTAGCCACCTCCACCCTGTCTGAGCAATGAACAGCATGGATTGCTTTGGAAATGGACAAAATCTCCAATCCCTTCAAATAATCAGAGATGTGAGCCAGGACCCTTGCAGGTGCAGGTGAGACGGGCCCCTTGGTTCCTAGGCTTCCTGCAGGGCAGCTTGTCAACTCCAGGCAAACATCAGGAATCACTTTTAGCTGTGACTTTGGAAAGACTGAGGGCTTCTGAGCATTCTAGCTTTTCAACCTATATTCCTAGCAGCCTGCTGCATTTGGCTTTCTTTAAACCACAGATCCTTTAGGGAGGGGAGGGAAGGGAAGGGAAGGGGAGGGTGGAGAGAGCTCTGAACACTGCATTTCCCAGTTGCTTTAGCTACACACTCCTTGCTCTCCAGCCTAGGTTCTGTGGTGGTACCAGCTAACTCTGGGTCCTCCCCAGGAACGGCGTAAAAGATGATAGCTTCAGCTGTAGTTTTGGGGATTGACACAAAACTGGAGCACAGACCCATATTTGGGATTTTGTAGACTTTTTTCCTTTTCTTTTTCTTTCAATTTAGTAAACTTTAATGTTTAAAAGGGTATTTTAAGGTATCTAACAAGCGCTACAACCTCGATCTAGTTTTAATTTGTAGCTTCAGCAAAGTACAGTTTGTGTTGGTTTAAGGAAAAGTGAGCTTATTATTCTTACATCGTCCATAAGTCTTTTAAAGGAACCAGAAATAAACTAGGGTACATGTTGGTGACAACTGCACTTCAGAGGCTAGGGAGGGAAGACAAGGAATTCGTAAGCTAGCCCAAGAGAGTGCTGCCGACGCCTGGGGCAATAATAAGACAGAAAATATGCTTAATGAGAGATCTTAAGTTTGAGGGTTATGCGAGACCAGACCAGCCGTGCCAATCACAGGCGGACCAAGCAAGCAACGACAAAAGGACGACCGAGGGAGTGGAGCAGAGCAGTGAGAAGAAAGAGAAAGTGAAAGAAGAAATAAAAATGAAAGGACCACAAGAGGAAGCAAGACTG